>NW_027272267.1:0-291296 GCF_040938485.1 Diadema antillarum
AACATTTTCACCTAATCTTTGACCTTTTGACCTTTGACCTTATGACATGAAACTCTCTTTGGAGAATCTTTACGCAGTAGCGCATGTTTACACTAAGTTTCAAGAAAATACCTTTGGGCATTGCATAGATATGGGGAAATAGCAACATTTATACCATTCGACCTTGACCTTTTGACCTTTGACCTCTTGCCAATGTCACTAAAATCTACTCAACTAATTGTCCCATCATACATCATCCTTGGACCAAGTTTGGTGAAAGCTGCTGCATCCAGTTTGAGTTATCACGTAAACAGATAAATTTTAAGATTTGACCTTGATCTTTGACCTTTGACCTCTGTCCGATTTCACTAGAAAACCTATCAAGTAATTGCCCCATCATACATCATCCTCCGACAAAGTTTGGTGAGATTTGCTCGATCCAGTCTTGAGTCAAGTTATCGCGTAAACGGATACAATTTCATGATTTGACCTTGACCTTTGACCTCTGATCTTAGGCAGATTTCACCCAAAATCTTATCAAATAATTGCCCCATCATACTTTATACTTGGACCAAGTTTGGTAAAATTCCAGTCAATATTACTCAAGTTATCGCGTAAACGAAAGCGGACGGACGTACGTACGGACGGACGGACAACCCGAAAACATAATGCCTCCGGCACCACTTCGTGGCCGAGGCATAAAAAGACAGATGGTCGCTAAGACAGGTGGTAAAGATGGTAATGGTTCGTGCGCAGCTTTGATTGAGAGTTTCTCTTCCATCTCTACATAATATAGGTGAAATGAATGATTTGCACATTTCCCGCGACGTTTTGCACATTTCCCGGCAAAATTGATCATTTGCACATTTCCCGGCGTAACGTTTGCACATTTCCGTTGATGAAATTTAGAGATTTGCACATTTCCCGGCAAGACGTTTGCACATTTCCGCGTTTGCACATTTCCCGGCGAGACGTTTGCACATTTCCAGGCGTTTGCCATTTCCCGGCGTTTGCACATTTCCCGGCTCCACAACAATCCGTTCAAAAGTTATGAATTTTTGAAGTTTTTGTGCAGTAACCGCTGGATGAGAAGACTATTGCAGTGTACGATGTCACATGGGTACAACAATATAAGGAAAATAAAAAGAGAATTTCACATAATTTCATCTTTTGAAAAGAGTACACATTCCCTTGACTCGTTACCGACATATGTTATGGGTAATATTATTCCCCCTGCCTTTAGAAAGAGGCTCTTTTATTATGCGAAAAAAGTGAAAATATGTTGAATTTTCTTTACATTTTCTTTATACTGTTGTACTCATCTGACATCACAAGCTGTAGTAGTCTCCTCGTCCAGCAGTTCCAACACAAAAATTTTAAAAATTCATAACTTTTGAACGGATTGTCCAATCTTCCTCAAACTTTCACTGATGTGTTCCACTAATATTGTTGCATTCTCTCAATCCTTATGTTTATGAAGGTGAACTTGTCCTTTAACTATTCACAAAAATATGGCATTTTACCCTATAAAAGATGGAACACTGGGGGCAGCATCACCCAAAGTTAAAGGTGTGGAGATTTACCAATATGAACCTCCATACAAAATTTCAAAGAAATCCGTAAAGGTTTGTGGTCACTAGAGTGCTCACAAAAATGTGACATGGCGGCGGTGGCTTAACGCTGCTGAATCCAAAGTATCCTCCGGCATACATGCTGAGGGATACAATTAGCATATTTAGCTGCACGTAACTGTTCGTTAATCTTAATCCAAGAAGCCCGGATATTGCTAATTTTAATACAGGAAGCCTGAAAACACAAGAAATATACCCTGTCATTTGGGCTTTCTATAACGAGGAATTCATTTGTAACACCAGATTCAATTTCAAATGATGCAAGTGTCTTAAATTAGCATAATGACCTTATCAGCATGTACAAAGTGAAGTAGATACACCATAATATGCATGACCTGGATAAGTTGTAAGTACAAGGTTTTTTTTGCTGCTTCACTTGTTTTTGACTAGTACTGAAGTAAACCCAGCTCGGTTGCCACCTTGGCAGCCTACAGCTAATTAGTAAAATATGTAATATGATATTGCTTTCCATGAAGAAAGCCTGAAAAAAAAAAAGAATGGATTTTCAAGGATTTTTCTATGAAGAGGAATTTATTTTAAGCCTCGATTTTCACATACTTTCAGATGGTACAGGTGTCTTATATATGATATTTGGCCAAATGAGCTAATTTGCATATTTCCAATAGGCCAGTTTCCAATACCAGATACCACTTACGTGACCTTATAAGTAGTTGTTAGGCTACGGTCACAACCCCCAAAATCAGCCTGCTCCGCGACCGGTCGGCGAGTTTTTAGCCAATTTCGGTCGGAGAACGACCGTTGACCAACCAGGCACCACTGATTTTTAGGGCATCGGTCGGTCGCCACTGAAGTTTTAATGCGGAGTTAAAATTTCAGCAGCGACCAACCAGTTTTCACTCGCTGCCCAAAATCCGCTTGGTGTCCGAGCAGCAACCGCCCAGGCACTGACCTAATCGAGCGGTCGCCACCGAGCGATTTAGGAAACAAAAATAATAGAGACAAAAATGACAAAAGCACAAAAGAAAACCAAGGGAATAGATCGAGTGGTCGCCGTCAAGCGATTCAGGGACTAAAAATAATAAAGATAAAAATGACATGCAGAATCACTGAAGGAAACAAGGGGAGGGATAGAAGCAAGGAAACCCCACCAACATCTCAGCATCGCAACATCTCGGCAACCACCATGAGGGACGTGGAAGACAGGGACAACCATTATCATGATTATGAGGCAAAAGAGATGAAAGCTGAAAGTTCAGTTTCGATTATATATGTAGACTACGTAATTATATGGTTTGGTTATCTTATCATATATTAAAAGCCTATTGAATGAAGAAGTAATGATTAACAAGAGATGGGGAAATGAAAATAGGAAATTAAATGGGAACAGAAAAATACTGTTAAATAAAGAAGCAGACAAGATATTTCAAAAATTCTAATCTATTCTAATTTTTGTTCCATCATGGGTTTTCCTCCGTTTTGATTGATTTCCTAATATCTAGTTTTCTGTGGTTTCACATAGCTGAGGTTCGGTAGCTGGTAATTTAACTCTTAAATCTTTTGCCTCGAGTTTTATCTGAAGTTATTAATTAATTGATTAATTAATCAATTTATATAATCACATCTCAAATCACATGGGTAGGTCCTTCATGAATAAACCCAGGTAGCTTGTGAGAAATTTCCGGCAGAGACCGGCGGGCGGCCGCCGGCATGCCTATGGGACACCGGTAGATGACCTATCAATCACAAGTCGGTCGCCGAGCGATTTCTTAATCTATCAGCCAGTGGCCGGTGGGAGATCGTCCAGTTGCCAATGGGGCATCGCTCAGTAACTGCTCGGACTCTGTGCATTGCAGATCCCCCTATTTCGCCAAAATTTTACTAAAAATCGACCGGTGACAGATGGGAAACCAACAGAGCACTGCTCAGTCATCGCTAGGGTTTTACAGCCTGCTCAACATCTCCAAAAACTGCTGAGCGGTGCCAAAATTTCAGCAGCGACCGAGCAGGCTACAAATCGGTCGGTCGCCGCTCTGAGTTGTGACCGTAGCCGTAGATACAAGATTGACATCTTTTTTAATCACATCACAACAAACTATAGTTTGCTTTATAGGCAGATGTCCCCGCACTCCCACCCCATCAGCCACCCGCCCCCATAAAAACTGGTATCACAAATGGATTCCTGTTCACAGAAATCCCTTGAAAGTGTGTTATAATTCTTATCAAGCTTTCTTTATTATTAAGTGTAAAAAACATATTCTGTATCAAGCTAATATGTTTATGCCACTAAATGGTAATTGCGGAAGGTTGCCAAGGTGGCAACCAAGCCTAGTCTTTCTGTCAATACAAATCTCTAAAACCTTGAAAAGTCATACGTACTATCTGTTTTCACACTTCCCAGATTAAGATTAACAACATGCATATTAGTTACTACTCTAATTAAGATAAATATATGATAATTAGAGATTAGGTTACTCAAAGATAATTGCCCAAGGTCGCAAGGGTGGCAACCAAGCTTAGTTTACTGCATCATTAGTACCCATCTAAAACACAAATCTACATAACCTTGTCCATACCAACTTTTCTAGGTCATATTAACTCTTAACGTGCCATGGTCGCCGAACGGCGACCTTAGTCCTGACGTGCCATGGTCGCCGATCGGCGACCAAGAAGAGCGCAAAAAACATTGGTCATTTAAGTTCTTGTGGTACCAAAACGCGTTACAACAAGAAACTGCCATTTACATGTACTGGTAGCTGATTAGCATATCCATCGTTTCCACTAAAAATATGAGTATGCTTACATTGAAAAATTTTGAGTAAATGCGTGATTTTTCAGCTAGATCTATTTTTTTTTCGCGTCGGGAAAATCCGCAGAGAGCACACCCTCAGCGAGGTGTGTATAGATCAAATGTCTCATTGATAAATCACGCGTGTGTATGCTACTGAATCTGCGTGTGTTGTCTATGCGTTTCCACTCGCATTGTTCTGCATGGGCGCTCTCCTGCGGGAGCAGCTTTCATTTTGTCCCTAAAAGAGGGTCAAGCTTTCGTTCGTCGGTCAAGTCTTTCATCCTTTTGTCTAGGACAGTGAACTTCACTAATCGTCCCCTCGCTAGCTTATACAAAAGAAGAACACGCTTTTGTTCTTGTCTATGTACATGTACAGTGGACGGAAAGTAGACCTGTAAACCAAGGAATTGCCAGAGCGCCTCACGTACAAAGGCCTGCCGATTTCAATAGAGTACGCCCGGCAGTAGTAGAGACAAAAGAAGGATTAGTGGGTGCTTCCTTCTCAAGTGGACAAAAGACACTCTTCCAGGACTCGACGCGGGATTTACTTGAGTTTTAAATACAGGATCTGGGACTAAAGGACACAGATTTGGGAATGAACTACCGAAGAAGAAAATGAAATTGAAATGACAAATTGAATTGCCAATATCTTTGGAAGTATACAACTCTAGAAGACAAATTTGTTATCATTTGAAAGAGTAAATGTAGCTCTAAAACTTTCTCACAGAGTCAAGGTAGCGTTCTATTGAAGAAAAATCATGCCTGACTCTTTCTTTCCATACTACACAAAAAATGTAATAATTTTTTAATGATATCGATTATTTCTTCAATATTTCAGGTTCAGATAAATATTACAACAAACTGACTACATGACACGAAAGAACAATTATTTCTTGATATTTGTTGTGAAGAACCCAATTCAAAACAGACGATAGTTTCAAAGATATGGCAGTTTTAAATTACATTGTCAATCCAGTTCGCAAACTTTCCGGCGTTGGGTAAAAACGTCTGGCACGTTAGGGGTTTTGGGTCTGGCACATTAAGAGTTAAGTACATACATGTATGGCACTTGGTACCATTTACTGGTTTATTGTAAGCTGTACATATGCTAATTATCTCAATATGCTAATATGATATTTAAGAAACTTCCATCGTTCGAACGTACAAACTGGTGAAGTGGATTCCTGGTCACAGAAAACCCTAGGAGAGAGACCTGTGTTTTCGGGCTTACATACTGTGGTAATTAGCTGAATCTGCTAATGAGACTAATTTAAAAATGATTGCCAAGGCACCAACCAAGCACAGTTTACTACAGTTCTAAAATATGAATCTACAACAGCAACAAAAACTTGTGCTTAAAAATGTTTTAGGTCATATACGTACATGGTATATATTATTTCACTATTTCACATACAGTCAAACATGTCTATAGCGGCCACCCAAGGGAGACAAAAAGAGTGGCTGTTACAGACAGGTGGCCGCTATAGACAGGTCATCAAACTTTTGTGTGCATTGCCTACATGAACATGTATCATCGATGTATACATCTGTAAGTACGTACTTTCATCTACTAGATGTACATGTATGGTATATGCACACACATGTTTCATGCATTGAACAATGCCGGTGTTGATCAAATTGTTGCACAGTAGCATGTTTACGTATTTGTGAAGAAAGCTTAACACTAGTATTATGACTGAATGAGTGATGAAAGCAGCAGTGGCGATCACTGAATATTGCCAATGAATGGCTGGCATGGCTACAAAGCAGAAAAACATGCAGAATTATTGGCTCGACTATGGCTCCATTGGGCCTGTGGCTGCTATAGACAGGTTAAAATCAATTGTGGGGAAACAAAACTTGTGACACAGGGTCTTTAATGGGGCTTTTCTCTCAGGGGGATTTTTCAGTGGCCACTATAGACAGGTGGCTGCTATAGACAGGTGGCTGCTATGGACAGTGGCCACTAAAGGCAGGTTTGACTGTATGTAAATTAGCTCATAATGGTAATTCAATATATGAGACACTTGCATCATTCAAAATGAAAATTGCTGTTTTGAATGGATTCCTAGTTACAGAAAACCCATAAAAAGTTGTATTTCCACTGTTTTCAGGCTTCCTGTATTAAAATCAGCAATATATTACATATTTTACATATATGCTAATTACATAAATATGCTAATGAGGCTAATAAAAAAAGTTGCCAAAGGTTGCCAAGGTGGCAACCAAGCTAAATTTACTTCAAAACCCTTATAGAACATGAATCAACAACAAAAAAACCTTTTACTTAACAAGAGACCTGGGGGTCTCACGCTCACCTGAGTATCGCAAGTTCACCTTCAATGCATTTCAGCAGAAACTTGTGGTGGGGTTAGCTTTGAGAGCTAGGGGCATGGTGTCCATTTGCATATTCTATCACACTGGTAAAAATACAGGTCTGCCAAGTACATTCTGATTCTGCCATGAACAAACTTGAAACAACAGTCATCAATATACCGACTCATTGTATTAACTTAGCTCAATCACTTCTGGTTCTAGAGAAAATCTTTAAAGATTCCTTACTGGGGGTTGGTTGGGCCCTCCTGGGGGCCCCCAGGGTGGGGCATGGCGCCCATTTGATGGAATTGAGATTCTATCCCCCTAGGGATGCTACCTGTCAAGCTTGGTGAAAATTCATCACAGGGTTTTCAAGAAAAAGATGAAAATTTAAAATCTAGGCCCCAATTTAGGCCCCCCTGGGACCGCCAGGTAGGGCACGGTGCCCATATGATGGGAATGAGATTCTATACCCCTAGGGATGCTACCCGCCAAGTTTGGTGAAAATTCATCATGGAATTTTCAAGAAAAAGATGAAAATGTACAATTTGGGCCCCATTAGGACCCCTCCCCACCCCCTCCCCTGGGTCCCAAGGGGGGACACCCCTGATTCTGCGATGAACAATTTTGAAACAACAGTCATCAATATACTGACCCATTGTATTAACTTAGCTCAATCACTTCTGGTTCTAGAGAAAATCTTTAAAGATTCCTTAGTGGAGGGGGAGTTGGTTGGGCCCTCCTGGGGGCCCACAGGGTAGGGCATGGTGCCCATTTGATGGAATTGAGATTCTATCCCCCTAGGGATGCTACCTGCCACGCTTGGTGAAAATTCATCACGGGGTTTTCAAGAAAAAGATGAAAATGTACAATTTGGGCCCCATTAGGACCCCTCCCTACCCCCTCCCCTGGGTCCCAAGGGGGGCACCCCTGATTCTGCCATGAAGAACTCGAAACTACAGTCATCAAGGTACCAACTCATAGCATTAACTTCTGGATCTAGAGAAAAATATTTTTTAAGATTCCTTCATTTTGGGGGTTTGGGCCCGTCTGGGGCCCCCCAGGTGGGCTATGGTGCCCATTTTAAAAACATTGAGATCCTAACCCCCTAAGGATGCTACCTGCCAAGTTTGGTGAAATTCGGTCTTGGGGTTTTCAAGAAGATGAAAATGTAAAGAGTTTACGCACGCCGGACGACGCACGCCGCACGAAGAGCGATCGCAATAGCTAAAAACTTTTCCAGGTCTGAACAAGGAAAAGTAGAAATTATGCGGTGCGTAATATATGTCCCCGCCGGAAGTAGCATTTAGTAGCAAAATGTACAATATAGGTAAAAAGATCAAGGTCAAAGGAGTCAAAGGTCAAAATTCTACGTAGAAGTTTTGAAGCCCTCACCTAGTGCCATCACATAAAGCAAACGGAATCGAAATCGGGTTAGAAATGGCGAAGGAGTAGCATTTTGTAGCCAATGTACAATATAGGTAAAAAATCAAGGTCAAAGGTCAAAGAAGTCAAAGGTCAAAATTCTGTTTAGAGGTTTTGAAGCCCTCACCTAGTGCCATCACATAAAGCAAACGGAATCGAAATCGGGTTAGAAATGGCGAAGGAGTAGCATTTGGTAGCAAAATGTACAATACAGGTCAAAAATCAAGGTCAGAGGTCAAAGAAGTCCAAGGTCAAAATTCTGTGCAGAAGTTTTGAAGCCCTCACCTAGTGCCATCACTTAAAGCAAACGGAATTGAAATCGGGTTACAAATGGCGAAGGAGTAGCATTTTGTAGCAAAATGTACAATATAGGTCAAAAATCAAGGTCAAAGGTCAAAGAAGTCAAAGGTCAAAATTCTGTGTAGAAGTTTTGAAGCCCTCACCTAGTGCCATCACATAAAGCAAACGGAATCAAAATCGGGTTAGAAATGGCGAAGGAGTAGCATTTTGTAGGCAATGTACAATATAGGTCAAAAATCAAGGTCAAAGGTCAAAGAAGTCAAAGGTCAAAATTCTGTGTAGAAGTTTTGAAGCCCTCACCTAGTGCCATCATATAAAGCAAACGGAATCAAAATCGGGTTAGAAATGGCGAAGGAGTAGCATTTTGAAGCAAAATGTACAATATAGGTCAAAGGTCAAGGTCAAAGGTCACAACTGAAATTCTGTGTAGAAGTTTCAAAGCTCCCATGTAGTGCTATCATATAAAGCAAACAGAATCAAAATCGGGTTAGAAATGGCGAAGGAGTAGCATTTTGAAGCAAAATGTACAATATAGGTCAAAGGTCAAGGTCAAAGGTCACAACTGAAATTCTGTGAAGAAGTTTCAAAGCTCCCATGTAGTGCTATCATATAAAGCAAACAGAATCAAAATCGGGTTAGAAATGGCGAAGGAGTAGCATTTTGAACATTTTGATCACACACGGACGCACAGACGGACGCACAGACGGACAGACAGACGGACAGACGGACACACGGACACACACACGTACAGGGCCCGTTTCATAGTCCCCTGCTCGAACTCGTTCGGCGGGGACAAAAATTTCTACTCGACTAATATGCATTATTATAAAATGGGTTCAAGAATGTAGCCAATAGGAAGCGCTAAAATGAGACACACCTCCTTCCTTTACTTCAGTACAATTGCACTGCCTGTAATCCTATGGTAAATTGCCGATCGTCTGTGCGCGCGGCTCCTTTGAATTGCAGTGCCTGCAATGCTAAATATGCGAAGTCCAGAGGTTAGATATCGCGATATCGATAGCCCAGCGAAACGAACGAAAAATGGCTGCCTCCAGCTCGGATCCGTTGCAGGCGCAATTTGAACTATTAAATGACGAGGAATTGGATGAATTAATCAATGGAACTGATTCGGCGAGCACGAAGCGGTCTCTGAAATTCGGATGGCAAAGATTTGAGGCCTTTGTGAAATTTACCAAGACTTCATTGACTGATATTTCCTGTGAAAATTTGGATCACTAGCTACTGTCAAAATTTTACGCTGGGGCAAGGAAGGAGGATGGCACATCGTACAGCAAACGTAGTATTCAGTCAATCAGGTATGCAGTACAGTGTCACTATCTAGACGAACAAGATTTTGACATTTGTGACAAAAGCACATTTCCGAAAAGCAATAGGTCTAGAGTGTACAAGGCAGTTCTTGTAAAGCACAGTCCAAGAAGAGCGTAGAACTTCAAAGACATGATCTTTCTGATGCCAGTGTTACTACTGTTAGATCTACTACTGTTACTGGTGAAGAACATAATCGTCATGATCATGGAACAGAGTCAGAGGAAATGTCAATTTCTATTCAGAGTTCTCAGACGCAGAGTCAGGTTCAGGAGTATCGGTATCGAAGTGTCTCCATTTTACAAAACTCACCTCAAGTTCGCACTTCTAGTGCACCTCACTTCCATTTCCAGAACTGCGAGGTGCACTTCCACCATAAGTAAGGCAATTGGAACTTGTACATGAGTTGATGTTTGTATTAGTCTTCATTTCACTGTTCATCTTCAATTTGGTTGACGTTTACTTCACTTCGACGTTCACTTCACTTCGACGTTCACTTCACTTCGACGTCTTCACTTCACTACTTCTTCATCTTGAATTTGGTTGACGTTTACTTCACTTCGACGTTTACAGGTAAGTAAATAACTCATAGACCTATTTCATAAAACAAATGATGCACAGGATTATTTCGTGGTGTAAGTGAAGGTGTGGCGCACTCGAGAGTATTGACAATGGTGCAACATGCACAAGGCGCATTCACTAACGCACTCTTTCCTGTGCATCATTAGTATAATAGGGTACTAGGCATTGTGATTTTTGCATGTACTTTGAACACTAAAACAGGGTTATATTGTGGATCAAATGAAGGTTTGTTTTGATGATGGATTTGCCGGAATCATGAGACTACATGCTGTGTGTCTTTTCTTATTGCTGTTTTGTGTCTACACACGTGACGTAGCGTATGTGTAATTGTTGCCGTTGATTATCTGCGGGTTTGATTAACTGTGCATGATTTAGTGTAATGCCCATTATATTGGGCTTCATGTTGAGTGCTTTGCACGGGCCAATATCAGCCACCGCTTAAATGGGAGAAAAACTTGTCTCCCGACCCCTCCCGATTAGGGGTGAGCACTGTACTATTATTTTCCTGTGTTACGTGAAGTCATGTCTGGGATTATTAGAAAAGTTCTGGTGTACAGTACACTGAGCTGGTGTGTTGAAAATTTCATGCTATGTTCTGCCAGATCATCAACTGGCTTACATGTATGTTAATGCAAGTCAGATTTTCAGTTTTACATCCAGACACAAGTAACAGGAAAAGAGAAAGAAAATAGACACAAATTTATGTGGGTAGGTCACCTGCGCGTATCATCAAGTCATCAAACTGAAATCAGGTTCATTTTTTGTCAAATGGCACATTGTGCCTATAGAGGATTTACAACATTTGACCTTATGTCAGAGTGATTTCAAGATTTTGTTAATGATATGACTCCTCCACCATCAGAAAACGAGCTGCCTCGTAAGAGCTACAATGGGCCGCATGCATAAATGCTAGCAATTGCTTGTGCTGGCCTTTTGCTTGAATCTGTATGCATAAAATAAGCAAATGCTTGCGAGCAAAAGCTTTTGCTAGCAAGCACAAGCATTTGCTTGCTGCCAGTAAGATATTGCTTAGAGACCAAGGATTTGCTTATAAAGGTATGCATAAAAAGGACCTTTTGCTTGTTCTTGCTAGCAATAGCTAGTTTTATGCATTCAGCCCAGTGTAGTTTTAAAACTCTCTGTTTGACGCATAGAGAGAGAGAGGTAAAGTAGCAGCATGTGAGGCTTTCTGGCACATGGTTCTTGCCTTTCATTGTATGACATGCATCTACTTTGAACAGCACCATTTTTCATCATTTATGTTTGTCCATGGATGAATGCACTACCACAGGGATGCTGAATGCCATTACAAGATGAATCATTATGAATATTTAGAGGACACAAACTTTACCAAAGCTCCTTTCCATTTGTTAATTATTACCTAATGTATAATACACTGTACTTCAAAAGTGCAGTACATTGTAGGACTTTGGGAAAACCTGTATATAATGAAATACTGTCCTAAATGATGTAGAAATATTTCCACTTGACTGTGTTCACATGTCATATGCTGCTAACCACATCTCATGCCATCACTTACGCCATCATATCCGTAGAGGGTGGATGAGGGCCATCCATGCCATGACGGTGAAATGTTAACGTTGTCCGATTAATTCCAGGGCCGTGCATCATTGTAAATGACCTATTACTATCAGCTGCTCCAGGACTCCTCCGTGATGTAGCATTAGACGATGACATATTTGATGAAGAATTTGATGAACCCGATGCGCTCGATATACTTGATGTATGATGAGAAGAGTTCTGAGAGCTAGATGAGTTTGAAGCTGAGGATGGGCCACCACTGAGGGGTGATTGCGATGTTGATGAAGAAGACGATGATGGTGAACTGTGATTGCTTCTCCCCGAGGATCTATTCCCAGTGTCACTTAATTCATTCAGTAGCTATAATGCAAAAAAAAAAAAAGAAAGAAAGAAAAAGAAAAGAAAATCAGAAAATCAGATGTGGCAATTGAGTAAATGAAATCAAAGAAGCTCTGGTGTATTCTGTCTCTCACAGATATAGATTTTAGCCAGATGTTATGTTACAATGTACATGGTTTCGGTCCTGAACAATACAATTTCCAGGAAAACTGCTTGATTTACTCATGGTAATAGATTACATAAAATCTTACACATTCCTGATCATGCACACAAGCCAATTTGAAGGAAAATCAAATCCCTAATAAGGATATCAATTTATCAGTCCTATGTATGGTTAGTACAGAGCAGTAACAACACAATCAGGATATCTAGGTGGCAGACTAATCTAATAATCTTTTCCACTGAAAGTGAAATTTGTCAATAGTTAATTGACTGTCATAGTTTTGTTCTCCCTGTGCTGTTCTTGGTTAAACTTTACTTGCGCATAGTAAAGCTATAGAGTAATCTTCTCAGGTGATTTCCTTTCTAAAGTGTGCTCAAGACCTAAAAAATCCCAAACTACTGAGTCTGCTGCATTTATTGTACAGTTGTGTGAGCATACTGCCAAAATGCAGTATCTTTTCAATCTCATCCATCTCCAATATGAACTCTTGCAGCTTAAAACTTTACATAATTGGCTTATAATCACTACAGGGAAATTTCTGTATGTAAATCCTTGTCCAGTGTCTCTTGAATTACTCTCCTTCACAGGGGATGCTACTGTAACAGTCACAGCGGACAACTATAATTAACTCCCCCGAAACCCACAAAACGTTTTGAATTTTCAACCGTCATCGAGGCAGTGCGAATCGGGCGTTCTCATTTTCATCAAAATTTCACCTTCTCATATCTCCGCTATACATTGACCATAATCGCTCAAACTTTCAGTATCAATGCAAACTCATGATTTCTATCTACATATGAAAAATCACAAGAAACCATTGAGAACTTTTTAAGATATTCAACATTTCATGTTTCGCTGTCTCGCAAAACTACCGTCTGATTATTTCCAGACACATCTGGACGCACCACTTAATATTCATGAAATTTGACATACATATTCATAAGACATGTGCGGACGTTAATGTAGCCCTGTTCGCTTTGCCGAAGACCTATTTTTGAAGTTACAAGTGAAAATAAATGAGGTATCTTGTCAGAAATCTCGGAGCAGCAAACGAGAATAATGACGTCATATTCTAAGAAAAACTGATTTGCGCTTGCGCAATGAATGGACTTTCCCATGGTGCTTCGATCCAGCGAGCTGATTGGTCGATGCAATGCAGCGTACTGTTACTGTGCGATACGAGGTGGCTGCTGCGGATGCCTAGTACACTGCACATGCATGCTATGAAAGTGGGACGCGGGGTGTCGATAAGCAGTGTGCTGCATGCAGGAGACTCCGCCACCTCAAAAACAAGCACTTACGTTATCAGAACTGGCCTATTAAAAAGAATGTAGCAAATATTTGAATATCTATAAGCTATGATACCAGTTGCAAATTCATAACATTGGATTATTCGGACTTTACGCAGATTTTACTGCACTAGTAAGTAACATATTACAACTACGAATTCCCGGTATGAGTTACAATCAGAGTACAGCAGTGCCGTACGGCACTGAAGTACAGGTGACGTGAGAGCGACAAAGATGTGGGTACGTGGGACTGTACCATGTCTTCCCGTGTGCGAATGACTGTGAAATTTCGTGCTCGGAACGAAGGTAGAAAAAGTGCACCACTTTCGATTATTTCCAGACATATCCGGATGCATGACTTCTCGAATGTGATATTTTAGAGTTCCGGAAAGAAATACATACTTAGTAACATAGTTGAAAGTTTTTTGTTGTTCACGAAGTCGAAATGTGAAATTTTAGCAACGATTTCTGACAATTATTTTCCGTTTTAAGAGTGAAGTTATGCTCCATTTGGAATATTTTATCGTCGTTATTTAAAAAAGGTAACATAATGGCAGGTTAAAATGAGGTTTTTACTTTTCATAACCGTTTGGATTATCAAAAAATATGAATAAATAGTAAAGTTACAGCAGTTTTGCTGCAACATTTTCCTAGCGGTATTCGTGCGAAACGTGTTCATTCAAGAGGAAAGCGAGGTCAGGTCATAATGAAAACTGTGAGTTAATTGCACCCGTCCGCTGCGACTGTAAAAGTGGATATTTTTGCGGGGGTAATTTTTCGCTCTCGCTTAGGTAAGATGGATTTCGTGTGTTTTTCATTCGGCGGAATCAGGCCAGTTGCTAACTACTGGAATATCATGGCATGCAAAAATATTCGCGTGCTCTAATTATCACGCTAGCTTCTAGTTGCGCGAAATGCGCAAAAATTTCCACTTTTACAGTACTTCTTTACAAATAATCGCTTATTAGTCACAATAGTATAAGCACACAACCAAACATGCACACACAAGGAAGCAAAAATTACAAGAAAACTGGAATTATTGAAATTTTCATGTTGTATTACAGCTTAATGTAGTAACATGAGGAAGCTTGGCCTGCACAAAAAAAATCTACTTACTGGTAATTTTTGTTAGTGCTCTCGCATGTTCCCTCTTTTACACTGTTAAACAAAAATGTTGATTTTTCCCCCGAGGGCCTGTTTGAACTGATTTCATCAAAGTTTTAAACAGAGGTTTTCCACAGTCACATCAGAACTCCTGTTTGGTGATGCTTTTGGTGATGCTGCCCCTAATGTTCCACCTTTTACTGCATCAAAGGCAGCCACTTAAGTATGTTAAATGCAAATTTTTAGATTTATTTTTTTCAAAACTTGTATGGAGGTGCATCATAATGAAACTTCATAGACCCCTCATCGTTTTAATCAATGCTGCTCCATTGTTCCAACTTTTACTGGGTCAAAGGTCATATTTTGTTCAGTGTCTTGTGTGTGGTCTAAAGGCTGCATTTCTTGAAGGACTTTATTCAAATTAGATTTGGAGGTGTATTGTTTAAAAATCTAGCCACCTGCAACTTTTGGTGGTGACGCCCTGGCTTGTTCCATCTTTATATTAAAAAATGGCTAATTTATCTTTTTTCCTTAGGGTCTCCTTGTCTGCACTCTACTGGTCACAGTTCTAGACATATTTCGTTCAAATTTTGTGCAGTGTATCTTCATCAAATCTTGACTGCACTGGTTTTAGTTTTTTTTTTGTTGGTTATGCTGCCCCCAATGTTCTGCCTTTTATAGAGGCAGAGGCTGCCACCGTGTTAAATTTCTTGTGAGAATTCACACATCCACATTTCTTGATGAATTGCTTCAAAACTCATATGGACCTGCTTACCTGTTGAGGATCTTATGGACTGATTTTGCAACAACACGCATTTCCCATAGACACCTGCCCGAGTCTACTCGGGACTCATCCTCAATGGGTTGAAATTTAGACCCCCATAGTTTTTGAGCATGCTGTTCCCAATGTTCTTCCATTTATAGCAACAACATCAAGTCATATTTTGATGGGTGTATTGTGTGTGTCATACAGGTGGCTTTTCATGATGTATATCGTTGATAATTTGTACTTGGATGCATGATGGTCAAATCAATACTCCTTTTCATTTTTGTGATGCTGCTCTCACTGTTTTGTTTTTTGTTTTTTTCATAGGGTCAAAGGTCACAGTTAGGTTGCTGACTTGTGCACACTCTACTGGCAACACTTTTTTGACTTGTTTTTTTTTTTCTCTGGTATGTAGGTTTCTCATGGTATTCCCTAAGAGGAAACCAAAACCCAAATATGAATGTGGCTTGAGTGAAAGCAGCAATATTAAGCCCAATGCCCACTGTGCAACCTGAGCCTACAAGCTCCTGAGAGCTGAGGTGAGGGCGACCACAGCTCACACCTGATCACAACAGCTCGCCGCTGCAAAGGTGAGGTTGCTTGAGCTCTTAAAGTCTGGGACATCTTCAAAAAAAATGTTGCAACCTGCAGTTGTCTCACACCAACTCCCAATCAGGTCACACAGTGAGTAACCCCAGCTCGGCTTAGATCGCAAGCTGGGCAAGCTTGCAAGCATTCAATCCTACCTGTTTGTCCTTCCAGAAGGGTAGAAAACTGAGAGAATTTGTGGGAAAGTTGAGTTTCAAAGACAAATTCAAGTCCAGTTTACTTAAGTTAGTCAGATAAGAAAGAATTAAAATCTTACGAGTTGGCCTGTTACAGTGAATATCTGACCAAAATCAGAAGAAAAAAAATTAGGGAAATTATGACATCTTGAAGTTTCACTAATTTCTGCACAACAGTTCTCATAAAGTTGACATTTGGGTCATTCCATGGGGTTGGGTCTGCTCTAGATTTTCATGTTGTGCAGGGAATAAAAGTCATATTCTGAAAATTTTATCAAATAATTGCTTGTGGTTTGTGATTATTCTTGGAGAGAGATGTGTGAAGAATCATTTGATGAATAAAAAACAAGCCTGTGTACAAATTTATTTCGTCTGTGACTGTTTCACTGTTGATGTCTCATGTTTTTTTTGTGGTACCAGTTATGACAAAAATATATGCCATTTTCATGGCAATGTAATACAGAAATATACAACCTTTCAGCATTATGCCTATCATACTTAAGAGAGGCAAGATGACTTCTTCAAAGACTATAAGGCAAATAAACATGTGTCACAAAATAAGAACACCAGAGCATCTTGAAGCAACCTCATACCGATGTTACAAACGAAGTCCGCGGCGATTTGTCTTGTAACATCGGTATTGCATGGTTTTACATACACTTCTAATCATAATATCATCATGAACTTGATTTCTATACTTAGACTCATATTTTAGGAGTATTATTGTCCAAAAAATTAGCATCAAAATCTTCCAAATAAAAGAGAAAACACAGAACATATTACTGTACTTCCGTCTGAAGTCCGGCCTCTTCGTGTAACATCGGATAAGAAAGTCGCGTCTCGCGACAAAAAGAAGAGCTACTAACTTCAGCAATCGTATTTACGTCACTGGCAGTACTTCCCCAACGGCGGGAAGACCACTTACAGCCCGTTCACACCTACCTGGACGGCGCAAGACCCATTTTTCTGCTGATGTCCGTGTAGCATCGGTACGTGAATTTCGATGTTTCCGATCGGGAATTTCAATGTTTCCGATATCAATCAGTAAGCTTGTACGCTATTTTACGAAGTAAATGACTTTTGTCACATTTTGTAAACTGTATTGGAGGAAAAAAACGATATTGAAACCACTGTACTGGCCAAATATACGGTGGACGATGATGCTGTTAACACGCTGTAGTCCCACATACTGAGATATTTGTTACTTGTTCATGTTCGTAATTTTGATTGCCAAATTTCCCCTTTCATGCCCGTCTCTGCAAAAGGAGCATGTGTCCCTCTCTTACAAAACCGTACAAAAGTATGTCCAGTGTATCTTCAAGGCAATATAACATTATTTTACCTCCCGATTATTGTGAATTTTGGACCTTACTTTTGTCATTGGTATCTACCAAGTAGACGTGCTGAACGTTTGGAAGTTGGAATACGTAGACGTCCAGACTGCGTCTGAGCTAAAGAAAGAGTTTGCCCAATTTTGTTGTTGATATTTTGGGAATTAAGAACTGTTAAATTCTTTCTCTTGAACAGATTTACGATGTCAGTGTTTTCCTTTCAAGATTTCACTGACCTGTTAATAGTGTTAGATGGCTTTACGGTGCTCTGATGAAGCAGTCACATGCGTTCACTGTTTCCATTCCATGTTCACCCACTGTAAGTGTAAAGTCTCAGAAGCTATAATGCAGTTTCGTATTTATTTTGGGTAGGTAATTGGTAGGAAATAGTTCCATATGTACCCCAATCAAAATTGGCATATTATTGGTCTATCCTATCATCCTAAAAGAGGGCAACAATTTTGAATTTGATGGGGATTGAGGAAAAAAAAGGGGGCCTAGTATTTTGATTGAGGTCTATTTAGGACCGTAACCGTAAACCTAACCCTATCCCTAACCCTAGCTATGACACTGGGGGTAGCGCCCTGCCCTTGGCCTTGCTAGCTTACATCTGAAAACAATTTTTTTTTTAGCGTAGAATATGAAAATGATATTTTCCCATGTTTTACATGCTATATTATTATTATTATAAACATTACAGCTGTACATCATTGTAAGCGTAACCCATATTTTTTTTTTTTAATTTTGGTGGATGGTACACATGGAACTCTAGCCAATTGGTATGCAAGAGGTAGAAAGGTAAGCAAAATTGTCCAAATTATTTGTGACCCGCTACAACAAAATGGTCCTAAAGTCGGGCACGATCGAAGCCGTGAAAATCGAGTTTGAAGTCAGAGCATCAAATTTGGTCAAAACTTACGATTTTCTGAATTTGACATATTATTGGAGTCTGACATGTCTTCTATCATCTGTCAATATTTGAAGCAAAATGATGAAAGGAAAGACCAAAAAATAGCGTTTTTCTGGGCCATGTTTTTTGGCGTTTCAACGAAGCAGAAACTGGTTCGAACATTTGGATTGAGCGCCACACATAGGCTCCACCTCTAACAACGACCAGAGTGATCTCATTGGTCAGTTTGCTGCTTGCCGCTTACCGAAGCGTGAAGCTCGCACACTGCCCAGTGTCCACTGGAGCCGTATGCTGTCGGGTGTGCTATGCCCAGTCGCTTCTCCTGGCATTCTGGTCACTGATTGGTCGGTGAGGAGACCGCCGACGTTGTGTTTGAATGAGCATTTCGGGGGTTGCTAGGGCTTACCTTCTATTGTCCGGAGGTGAATACTGACTTGCGTGTCCCTTGATCGTGATTGCATCGCAAGGAGAACTTTTAGGGCGCTTTTCTCGAAACAGTGATTTCCCAGACGTCTCGACATGGCTCTCTTTTAAACATCGATATCTCCGCAGCCGATTATCTTTATAAGATGTGTTATATATCAATTTAAAGCAGAAAGATTAGGGAATTGTGTCATGTAATTTTCAAATAATCGACCTCGCCTGACTTTAGGATCATTTTGTTGTAGCGGGTCACATTTAATTCCATTCATATACACAGATACATCAACAGGAATATAAAGAGTACACAGACACAAATTTTCTGTTAATTCTTTTATTTTATTTCTCTTCACACCTTTTGTCCAGTTTGTCGATGAATCTGCCACGGCTCCTCCTCTGTCACCGCTACGTGATTAAACTACGTGAAAGAGTGAAAAGGGCACATCCACAGCACTCCACAAACAGAGAGAGGAAGCTGACAAAGCAACACCCAAGAAGAGCGAACAGAACAAACTAGACAAAAAGAAAACTGCACGGAGGGAAAATGGACATTGTAGAAAAGAGCAGAAATTAACTTCAAACAAATAACACGGAGAAGACAAGAAAACTTGTATGATTTCTCTTTATTAGTTTTCATAGTTGAGTTGACAGTTGATGTTGTTAGTCAGTGTATATAAGGTCAAATTGTGTAAGGCTCGACTTTCTTCTTCTTATTATTATTAAGTCTACCTTCTTTCATACCAGAGTTACAAAGAATTGAAGTCTGTGTAACATAGGTATTGTTCCAAAGGTATACAGCAGGTATAATTCCTATGAACTGTTACATTAGTGTTATTCGAGGGAACATACATAAAGTCTATGTGTGTAGGTTTTAACATCTGACACCAAAACAAAGGAAATCAGTTGATATGTCGTAATGTACCTATGTCACGAAGACATACTCTCCGTGTAACATAGGTAGTATACTGTGGACAAGGTTGTAGTACGAAAACCCCTAATGATAACAATAAAATCATGTTTTCACTTGAATGTCCATACAACTCACTTGCTTCGACTGTAGTTTTTTAAAGAATATTGTTATTGTGTCACTCTTGAGGAAAAAGTTAAAGCTTTGGTTAAAATTGTAAATGGTTTGTAGAAAAAACATGTTAATAAAAGTGTCTTGCTGTTGATATCAGAATGGACAATCTTACTAATAATGATCTCATGTGCCTGTCAGATAACATGTTGATGTGTTATGGTGGAAAAAAACTTGGATATGTTCATTGTTATCATTTCAGAACACAAAATTATTGAGGATGTCCAAAAATGAAGTCTATGTAACATAGGTATTTGTCATACCTGTTTACCCATGCTGACTGAAAGTGTGTTAAGTAATAAACAGATTTCTAGTGGAATGAGTTGAATGGGAGTAACAAATCAGGGGGAAAAAGAAAATTTCAATTTACCCAACTTGAATTTTCAACTTGCATGTCACAATTTCAGTCCCAACCCCATGGAATTACCCATTTATATGCAAATGAGTTGATGATGCCATCTACTTTCAATTTTTCATTGCTAGTGTACAAAAATAATGACACACATTCAATGTTTCTGTTCTTAAAGTGTAAAATATGATGTTATTCCCAGTTGAATAACTTGAATAATAATCAGTTAGACATATTATCGAATCCCAGGCAAAACTGCGCTTGAATGATAAACTGGAAATGTGAAAATCTATGAACAACTTATGTGGCAAATTGTGAAAAAAAAAAGGAATCATAACTTCACTACTTCCATATTCACACTGACTGTCAATGAACTGTTTCAAGAAAATATTAACTTTTAAGACATGTCATGAAATGTCATAACTTCTTTATTTTCATCAAATTTTGATCAAATTTCCATTGTTTTCGCTAGAAAAGTATTCCTTCCTTTCAGTCGAACTCTCAGCTGCACTGCTGGTAATTCCGCTTTAAAATCCACAAATCCTAAAACATCATATGTAAAATGACACCGTCTGTTCCAAAAAAAGGACAAGTCCATCTTCATTTGCATATAGTGGATTGAGTGGATGCAGCAATATTACTGGAGCACATCAGTGAAAGTTTGTGGAAAATCACACAATCCGTTCAAAAGTTATGAAATTTTAAATCCTTTGCGCAGTCACTACTGGAAGAGAAAGACTACTACAGTGTGTATTTCACGAAACTTTACAGTTAGTGGAAATTTGAGCAAAGAAAATGGGATTTCATCGGGATTCGAACCCGAGACCTCCAGATTACCAGATTAAATTTTGTAGTATGAAAAATACGCACATTTCCTTGACTTGTCACTGACGTATATATCAAGGTAATGCAGCTGTCATTTGTATGACGCACCTCTTGACCCCCGGGATAGGTGCGTCAAAGTACCAATGTGCGTCATACCTTTTAGGTACCATGACGTACCGTCCGTCACTGAAAGTGACACACCTCTATGAGACATTGACGCATTAACCATGCAAAATGGTGACGCACCTCTTTGTGAAAATGACTGACCCTTGACGCACATGTTATTCGCGGTACGTACCAGACTGGAATACTGCAGAGCTCTGAATGATCATAGAAAAGTGTGCGCTCACGCAATTCGCTGCCTGCGACCTGGGTACACCGAACGGAACTTCGCGCGCGTGAATCCCTGTCGCCTACGGACCCTGGATGTTTACATCGATCGCCGTGGTACTGTATCCCCATGTGTGGGCGGCTGGGCAGCGTGAGTATAGTAGCTTAGCGAAACACTGTAGCCAGCTGCCACTACACTACAGTACCCTATTTCATTTTGAGTCGGGGTAGAAGCGTTCCGTTGTGCAATGTCTGCTTCTTTTTCTCTTCTTCTTCATCCGCTTGTCCCTTGCCTCCCAAGTACGAAATGATTTTTAGAGTGTTGTGTGTGTTTTTTGTGACGTTATTGCATCATTTTTCTGCAAGGAAGAGGTGAGTTTCTGTTCGTGTATTGATGTGCACTGCAGTATGTGCAGGTGAAAATCGTTCGAACTTTCTTTCCCAAATATCGTGGAAACTTGATGTATTTCTATCTAGGCCTATCAAAGGAGATCTCATATAACAGAATACTTATAACAAACTATTTTCCGGTCAAAATGAATTGATTTCCTTTGTTTTGTATCATTTATTGACTTGATCCTAAGGATCTCGTCGCAATACCGAGTTTCCAATGTGTATTTATTTTCGTGTAGCTTTCGGTGCTGTAAACTTTTGCTAGGGCCTAAGCCTACTACTAAACTTACCGTTCTCCACTGTCGTTTCTCACACCTCGTTTGGTACGATTTCTTCCATTTTATATCACTTTATCCGTTCCCTTTATACTTTGAAGCATTTTACGTAAGTCTTTCAAGTGTCTCGCACTGCTATTTTCGTAACGGCGATTTCTCCGCTTTGCTGCAATACTTTTTCGAATCGAAGCCACGAAGTTTGATACCAGCCGCTTTGGTAATCATGTAGAAATGCACACCATGCACACCTACCATTTCCTTCCTTAATTTGTCAATGAAAACTTTTCGTGGCTATCAGAAATGTCAAGATGAACCATATCTGATGGTTTCATGAAATTTCATAGCCAATTACAGAAGAAAAGTAGCCAATTTTTACTCAAAAGTATGCCGATCGACGGCTGTATCAGCGTAGCATGATTGATGATCGATTATGTGGAAAAGCGATATAATGATGATGATCGATCGTTGTAGTCTGTGATACAGCCGCTTGTTTGGTGTTTAACCACAATAACTACGTCGGCTTAACAGTAAAAAGTTGAAGAAAGAAAGTGATCTCGATGCCTCTGTTTTTTGTTGTTTTAGTTAATTTTCTCCTGCGTGCTGCGTTTGACTGTATACAAACATTGTATCTGTCAACATATTTTGCTGACTGAATGATGGGAGAATAATATGTGTACAAAACAATAAAAGATAATAAAATGGACCTTACTACGAAACAAAAGCAAATATTGGGGTTGCAGTTCTTGTATACATAATTAATAAACTGAAATGGAAAAATGAATAGCATTACTATCATAAAAACAATAATTTATACTATAAATTGAACTTATCAATTAAAAACATAAATCTAATACCATCTACCATCGCCAGAAACAACATATCCCCTTCGAATTCAACTTCCTCCTCATCTTCTTTTCTCTCTCTTTCTCTCTCTCCCTCCTTCTAAAAGCCTTACTCTTTTCTTCCACTTTTCCTTCAACCTCATTCTTTTCCCTTCAACACTATTCAAATTAAATCATCAACTTTTGTCATGATAAAATAAATACTTGCCACAATTTCTAAAGAAAGGACGTCTAAATCCTGGTATGAATAATCTGTATCAATAATTTAAATAGTGATAATCATGATAGTGGCAATGAAAAGAATGAGAAAAAATATGAAAATGAAAGTAGATCTAGGGCCCACACGTATTGCACAAATCGTGTTAATATTGTTAGTAAGCGGCTAATGAGAGACTACCATAATCGATTATAATCGTTGACATCGTTCTCTGAGAAATCGATGCACTACTTAATACGTCAGAACTATGATCACTACCGACGTACTTTTCAACTCCGATTTCTCATTTTTCTTCCCTTTTTGGCTTTCTAATTCTATGAAAACTCTCTGATATGGTTCAATTTAGCATCTCCAAGAGCTGCACAAAATTTGATTGACAAACGGCGAAGCGAACGGTAGGTGTGCATTTCTACATGATTACCGCCGCGGTAGTGTGCTGTGTGTTGTCTTTTCTAAATATTTGTGTTGTTGGGAGGTGTTGATACTTTGTATTTGTTATTTATTTTCCTAGGTGTTTATCTCGAGGGAATATGCGTGTTTCTTAATATTGATAGGAAAAGGCTAAAATGGTCCGAGTGATATCTGATGGTGATGATGATAACTATGCTGGTGTAAAAAGACGGCTTACTGTGAATGCTGAGCGTACGTGCCGTTCGTTTTATTTCACTTTCCCTCTTATTCTTCTTTAGTAATTTCCCCCTTACTCTTCTTTTCCCTCCCAAGAATGATAAAAAAAGAAATTACATAATATACCTCACAACAAAAAAGAACCACGAGCTACCAACCTTCATAAAGTTCAATCTAAATGTTCAATATCAACAAAGAATAAGGGGAAAGCACAAATGACAATAAATTAGAGGGAAGAGATTGTGTTACACGCAGTCTCTTCGGCTCGAAGAAACTTGACACCCCACCCCTCTCCCCTTGTGGAAATTTCCACAAAAGCAGGTGCCACACCCAGGTGCGTGCCAGACGAAAGAATGCGCGCACTGGAATAAACAGCGTGTAAATATCCTGGAAATATCGATCGAAGAACCAGCTCATAAGTTGAATTAAAGAAATCATTGCACAGATATCGTGATTCTATAGCCTTTCTTTTGGCGCATAGTAGGAAACATCAAACAGTCGAATGTTAGTGTACTTGATCGAATATCTTATGTTCCCTGAACAATAAAAAAAAACTAGAAATGTCGCTACAGCGACTGGTTATACCCCCGCCAAACAACATTTCATAAGCTTTGGTCAAAAAACTGAGGAAGTAGTTAAATCCGCAAGATGTTTCCTTGATCTTCTGCCATTAATATGCCGTTACCATGGCAACGTACTTTCGGGTACTGTCGAAAAATGCGTCTTGCACATCTATAACCAAAGGCACACATCTGTACCAAATTTCATGGAAATTGGGCAAAAACTGAGGAAGTAGTTTGCAACACAAAATTTTCCATCATTTTGGCTCATAATTTGTGAGCTGTTACCATGGCAACATACTTTTTGTCACTGTCAAGAAATGTGTCATGCTGACCTATATCCTAAGACAAACATTCAATATGAATTCCATGAGAATTGGAAGAACACTGATGAAGCAGTTTTGCCATGAAGCATTTTGCCCTATATTTTACCAATAACATGCCGTTACCAAGGCAACGCACTTTTTGCCACTGCGGAAATATGTGTCTTGCACATTAACATATTCAGATGAACATCTGTACCTAATTTCATAAAAATTGATCAAAAACTGTGGGAGGAGTTCACGACGCAAGATTTGTACCCATTTTTGCCCATAATATGCCGTTACCATGGCAACATACTTTTGGGTACTGTCAAAAAATATGTCTTGCACATCTACAACCCAAGGCACACATCTGTGCCAAGTTTTATGGGAATCGGTTGAAAACTGAGGAAGTAGTTCGCGACGCAAGATTTGCAACGGACCGACCGCCCGACCGCCCGACCGTCCGCTGATTCCTATATAACCCCTTCAAACTTCGTTTGGCGGGGGTATAAAGATCGATTAATCAGTCAATAGAAAATGCAATCACAGAAATACTTAAAAGGTCTCGTATGCCGAGAGAAATTCACTACGAGTAGGTTCAATGAGATGCAGTCATCACCTGGTTAGACAGCAAAATCATGACAATTAATTTCAGTTCACGCTCATCATAACTGCTTATTACTTATCAAAGATTTGGCTGTAAACATTTGTTCGTAGGTGTTTTTTGTTTGTTTGTTTTGTATGTTTTTCCTCGTGAAAGACATAATGATTTCTTCGTATCGAACGTAGACTGCATGTTTACCGTTTATCCAAACAGTAGGCGCCTAGGCGTACTTTCTGAATATATTCAGAAATTTCTATCAACATTTTAAATATATTACAAGACTCCCAAATACCAGCTGAAACAATTACGAAATTGAATTTTTGAGATATGAACAACAACAAAAAATAAAAATGCGTAGGAAAAAACCACTTCAACTTTGAATGACTTCGAATTTCTCAAAACCGTTCCCTAGTTCATGGACATCCCATAGAAACGCGTGTTTTGGTATACACGTTGCTACGGCATGTCCTCGAACTACTGTATCTAGTTTCGCGAAACTACGGCCTGGCCACGGTAAATTTTTCCGTAACCTCCCGCCTCCCCTTCCCCGATTCGAAAACAGCTTGATTGAAGCCCCTGCCTATTTAAACACGAACCTTATTAAACCTTAAGTTAGGTACATGGTTTATATGGCTAGTGTTTAAATAGAATTTACTATTTTAAGTTAACATAGGTTTTAATAGACTCTCAGTAGTTCCATAATAGTTTGTATGTGTCGATCGGCAGGTTAAGGTTACGGAAAAAATAATTGCGGCCTGGCCTCTGCCATGCCTCGTCTTCTGTATACGTATGTACGCCTGTACTGTATATACAGGTATGTACCACATGGTCCACATCACGCACGTGGTTTTGCTGCAGATTCCAGGGTCGACGGTAGATGCTACACTACAGTGAATGCGATTGAAGGATAGCGAGCTTCACGATGCCGCGGGCTGTATGTGATGATTTTAATCACAAATCGTGTTTGGTAGTGTGGTTTTGGAGCAAATTTGTGCTCAAACTTTCTGAAAAGACCTTTAGTCTGACATCAGATAGAAAAAGAAGACATACGAGAATGAAGTGAGTATCAGTATGTTATAATAAAACTGAATGAAAATTGTGTCATTTTTGCGTTTTCGGGAGCCGGTGAATTCGGCCGGCTCGCGATCGCGAGTTTGTTTTATTCTGTTACTGAGGGATACCATGCAAGAAGCCTCGCAAAATTACATGACGGTCCTATTAACGAACCTTTTGACACACTCTGGTTAAATGACCGACTATGACGCACATAATGGGTCGGTATTGTGACGGACATTTTTCTCCCATGACGGTACCACGCGTCATCAAATTGGTGGTACTTGACGCTACCATGACGCACCTTTCCCGGGGGTCAAGAGGTGCGTCATACAAATGACAGCTGCATAATGGATATTCCCCCTGCCTTCTGAAAGAGGCAAGTCAAGCATTAATTATGCGAGAAAAGTGAAAATACATTGAATGTTTGTATATTTTCTTAACACGTTCTACGCATGTGACATCATAAGTTGTATAGCAGTCTTCTCATCCAGCAGTGATGAAGCAGAAACTTCAAAAATTCATAATTTTTTTTTTTTCAATGGATTGTCCGACTTTCCTCAAACTCTCACTGATGTGTTCTACTAATATTGCTGCAGTCACTCTATCCACATGTCTCTCATGCTGGGCTTGCTAGATCCTGAGCAAGAAGAGCTAACAGTACAGTGATACTGGGACCAATTAAAGACTTGCTTCACAATGTAGCGGCAGTCAGATACCTCAATAGGCCCAGAAAGGAGAAGTACATGTAGTGGGCTGATGAAGGCTCCAAGCTGTTTGGTAGGACTGCTAATTATTGGTTAATCTGCAGTGCAGAAAGCCTCAAAAAAATAAAATGAAAACTAGATATATCGCTACGGCGACTGATATGCCTCCGCCATAATGCATGGTTCTCCTAATAGGTCTATAGTACAATGTCTTGACAATGTGTGATGACAGTTTCACACAATTGGCAAAATATTAAAATGACAGGTTTGCCACAAATGTGCTGAATGTTCACTTTCCTAGAACTAGGTTCAATTGGATGAATGATTAAAATGTCAGAGTGCAGGTATTTGGGGAACTGATGATTTTTACTTGACTTTTGACCCTTTTATAAGTTTATGCATTGAGTAATTTTCAAGGTATTGAGAAAAAGTATAATAGAAAATTAAATGAAAAACATTGAAATTTAATTTGTATTTTATGAGTAATGGGAAGATAGAGAATTCAGCCATTGGCTGCGCGTTAGCCATTGGCTGAATTTGCGTAATATGAGAGGCCGTTCCGCGCGCAATCGCCATCTTTAAAAGCTGATGACTACTGTGAAAAAATATTTCGAGATAAAATAGATCTTGTATAAGCCACATTTAAAGCTGTTCAGAGTAAGGGAGGGAGCGGAGGGTGCTGAATTCTCTATCCTCCCATTACTCATAAAATACAAATTAAATTTCAATGTTTTTCATTTAATTTTCTATTTTATCTCGTAATGTACGGTAGAGAATTCAGCCATTGGCTGCGCGTTAGCCATTGGCTGAATTTGCGTAATATGAGACTTCAAAGATTTTCACAGTAGTCATTTTTCACAGAAATATATTGTCAGAGAAAGTTTTTGGGCAACTTTACCTACTATGTTTACAGGACTGAATCTTGTCCCTTCCTAGAGGTCTGTTGTCCCAGAACTGCTTGTCCAAAAGATGTTGCCTGGGATGCCGGTTTCAGGTAAAAATTCCTGAACGTGGATTCATTTTTCCACCCAGCATGCTTGAGAATGTCTGCTATTGGAAAATGATTCCTCTTGGCAGATGAGGTTGCCGCCGATCTCGTTGAATGTGCTTTGAAGAGATCGGTGTCGATACCTGATGCTTTCAACACAGTTTTTATCCATCGAGCGATGGTTTGCTTTGATGCCTTCCCATGAGGTTGCTTGTAGGTGACAACTAGTGCATTCACCTCCTTCCTCAATGTGCTTGTTCTGTTAATGTATTCTTTAACATAGTGTACAACGCAGAGTTTCTTATCCTCAGGAAAGGCTTTCAGTGTTACTTTCACTCCCACATTCCCAGGTTGACTCTGCTTTATCAAATCAGCCACTGCTATTTCCACACAATCTTTGGACGCCTTCACATTGTCAAGGGTTAGGTATGAAAGTGTTTGCACTCTTTGGGCAGAAGTCAACGCTAGTAAAAAACATACTTTGTGTGTCAGTTGACACAGCGAAATCTTATGAGCTGGAGTTACTTGTCTGAGGTAGCTCAGCACCTTGCCCACATCCCATATGAAGCTGTATCGCGGAGTGGGTGGTCGGAGATTAAAAATGCCCTTGAAGTACCGGCAAATCCAAGGATGTGTAGAAATGGTGTATTTCTCGTCTTGTAGAAGAACAACTGATGCTAGTGCGCTCCTTGATGTATTCAAGGTGCTGTAGCTTGCTCCATTTTTGTACATAGAATTAAAAAACGCAAACAAATTTCCCACCTTCGTATGGGTCAAACATAAGTGACGCTCATGACAAAACCTTTGCCACTTCCTAATATACACCATATACTGCTCCTTGGTGGATTTCCTCCAAGACGCTGCCATTATATCAGCAGTCTCCTCCGTCAGTCCTTGAGCTATGAAATGTTTGCTCCAACCCTGCAACATAAGAGGGAGAGATGTGTAAGTGGATGGGGTCTACCTGTAATGGGTTGAGTTAACAACTGGTGTTTTCGCAATACCCAGGGCTCCTCCAATAGCATGTTACGTAATACGGTATACCAGGGCTGTGTTGGCCAATTTGGCACTATCAAAATTCCCCTAGCGCCATCTTGTCTGATTTTTTGGAGACACTTTGCAACCAAGCTTAATGGGGGAAACGCATAATACTAGGGGTCCCCAGTCAATAGTGAATGCGTCTACTGCCCATGCCCCTGGATCTGGTCTCCAGGAGACGTATGTTGGGAGCTGGGCATTCAGTCTGGTGGCAAAAAGGTCTACGTTTGGTAACCCATACCTCTGCACTATCTCATTGAATATTGTCTTGTCTAGCATCCATTCTATATTGTCATTGAATTTCCTTGACATCGTATCAGCTTCTGTGTTCTTAGAGCCTGCTAAGTGAGATGCTGTTATCCAAATTTGTCGTCTACTGCACCAATCCCAAATTTGCAACGCCATTTCGTTACATGTTTCAGACTTGACGCCGCCCATGTTATTCAAGTATGTCACCGCTGTGGTGTTGTCTAATCTCAACAGTATATGTGCATCTCTGACATTTGAACAGAAGCTTTTGAGTCCCAAACCGGCTGCTAACATTTCCAGATAGTTTATTTCATTACCTGCTGCTCTTGCTAATTCTTGAGCATTCCATCTACCCCCTGTCTTGGATTGCAGGTCTGTGGCACCCCAACCTTGTCCACTAGCATCTGTTCTTATTTCTTTTGATACTTTCCCTGGGTACAGGGGTTTAGACACGAGATGTGCATGGGATGACCACCAAACTAGTTCCGCCTTGGCTCTATTTGATAGGCTCATATGTCTATCGAAATGTCCTTTCTGTTTTCTCAGGGCTCTGATTTTTTCCCCTTCCAGCTGCCTGTAATGCAAGGGGCCGTACTGAGATGCTGGTTTAGGCAGCCACAATCTTCCCAATGACTTTAGCTACCTCCCGGATACTAGGTTTGTTATTAGCAAGTAAGGATCGACATGCATCTTGAATGTCATTGCTTTTACTGGCTGGGAGGGTGATTCTTATTTCAGATGTATTTAAATGGAAACCCAGAAATTCAATCTCACGGGATGGTTCAAGTACCGATTTCTCTGAGTGAATAATGAACCTTAGACTAGTCAAAAGGTCAGTGGTGGCTTGCACTGCTGAGCGAGTGTCTGCTTTATTGTTCCCAATTATCAGTGTGTCGTCCAAGTACGACAAAACTGTGTGCCCCTGTTGTCTTAGTAAGGCAAGCACTGGTTTCAGTATTTTGGTGAACAGTCTTGGGGCGGAAGATAAGCCATTTGGCAAAGCTTTGAACTGCCACAATTGGTTTCTCCATACGAAGCGGAGATATTTACGAGAGTCGAAGTGAATGGGAATTGTGTAGTATGCATCATGGAGGTCTACTGAAGCCATATAACACCCTTTTGAGAGGAGTAGAATACCAGATTGAATATTATCCATTTTAAAGTGTTGGTACTGAACACTTTTGTTGAGTTCGGACAGGTCAAGAATTAATCGAACTCCTCCGTTCTTTTTTGGTCTCGTGAAAACCTCTGAAATAAATTCCCCTTCTTCATGGGCACATTTTTCAATGACCTGTTTTTCTTCCAGAATAAGAATCTCATGGTCAATCTTGGCTGTTTCTTCAGCATTCCGCTTGTAAGAACGCAGAGGATTTTCTCGAGAAGGGGGAAATTTTTCTGGGTCAAATTCTATTGTATAGCCTTGAACTGCTTGAATAATGTGTGAGTCTCTCGTGATATTTTCCCAAGCAGGGAAAAATGGCTTCAGACGACCTCCGACGATAGCTGGTGTTGTAACTAGATCGTTATCTATGTTGTGTTCATAGTCACCTACCTGTTCTATTTCCTCCCCTGGCTTTGGCTCTGCCTGTGGTAGGTTGGCTGCTTGGTGCCACCCTCCCTTGCTGCTGTCGGTGTGTAAGTGTGAGGAGGATCTCGAGGTCTCCCCCTCCAAGCCTTCCCTAAAAAAGGCTGTGCAGATGAACCGGCCATGGGGTTGGAATGTGATGTTCGGCGGTCATAACCCCTCCCCAACGGGCGGGTGAACCCAGTCGACGTGTATTGACGGCGAGATGTCACATCCGGTTTCTTGTACGGCTGGAACCGTGATTGCTCTCGTGTGAAGCGTGATTTCATCATGCCTGACATTGTTTTCCTTTGTTCTTGGATCTCTTTCACTTGACGCCCCAGGTCATCTCCAAACAAGTACTTTGTCACTTTGTGAGAGGGCTTGCACAGGTGGTGAAAATTTGAGTTCATGTCAGGCTTTATGCTGTCCTTTCTCATGCAGTTGAGGGAGAAGTTTGCATCGCAGAGAAAAGCCATAGCATCCTGCTGAGCTTCAGACAAAGTTGCTGGAAGGGTACGAGCAAACGCGTTTATCCCTTTCAAGAGGGATGATTGGATCATTTGTAGTTTCAGATCCCTGTGTCTCGTCCCCGTGGAGATGTTCTCCCAGATAGTGCTGTTCACTTTAGGGGTTTCTAGACATGTGCAGTTAGATGGGCAGGGGTAGCGAGTTGCTGCTTCGTCGAGAGATTTCTGGTCAAGTTTTTGTCCCATCATATACACAATGGTGTCCGCGACATCCTCATCTAGTGGTTCCCCTATCCCGGACGGAGCCACGAATTTCTGAGCCATTCGTGGTATCTTGAATTCTGGCCGTTTGTCTTTATCTGCCTCCTGTAGGCCTACGTCCGAAAACAAGCTGACCGCGTCATCGCGGTTTGCCGATAGGAAATCAGCCACGCTGAGATTATCCGCCAATTCTATGACGGGTGGTGAGCTGCTTCCCCTTTGTGTGTCGCAGTCGCCATATTCACTAAAACAATCCCGCGGCGTGTTGGCATGTTGTTCTCCATGATGAGGAGTGCTCAAAGTCTCGATCATTTTCTCGAACATTGACTCGAGTTTCCCAATGCGGGACATAACCTCCGTGCTATTTTCCGCTGTAGTCACAGTCGGGTTGGGAGCGGTAGCAGCTGGTGCAGGCGGGTTCGGCTGTGCCTTCCCCGAAGCCGCGGGGCGGGATGCCTTAGGCCTCCCGCCGCTAGACAGAGTTTTGCCTGCAGCCTTCTTCTTTGCTGCCGGAGCTGGGCTGGCCTTAGGCTCACACAGCTCGGTATCTTTTTTGGCTTTTGCCTTCTCCGATTTGTCAGCTGGTTCATCCATGCTGAGAACGATAATCACGCTTGTAAGAGAGCACAAATTCAGTTCCGTATTTCCGCAGATTTCGATGATATTTTCCGATTTTTCGGTCAGATAAAAATCGCTTCGCGATCGAACATTGCGCTGGAACGAAGATGGCGATTGCGCGCGGAACGGCCTCTCATATTACGCAAATTCAGCCAATGGCTAACGCGCAGCCAATGGCTGAATTCTCTACCGTACATTACGAGATAAAATTTCAGTATCAAATGGGAAAATAGCATTATCTAAACCTGGCCTTTGACCTTTGACCTCACAGTTCCAAAGAGAATCACTGTTAGGTTGAACATGCATAAATATGTAAGTTTCATGATGATACCTTGAGTTCCTTTTGAGATATGGAGGAAACAGTGCAATTCAACACTTTCACTTGACCTTTGACCTTTTGGCAAGAAACTTCCCACAGAATACATATCGAGTAATACATGCATACATCAAGTAAAAAAAAAAAAACCTTCACGCATTGCATAAATATAAGGAAAGTAGTGATATTTTGAGGAGTTGACCTTGACCTTTGACCCCCTGACCTTTGAACCATGACCCCCAACTTCCCTAGATAATCACTGCCCATTGGAACAAGCATATATACAAAGTTCCATGAAGATACCTTGAACCATTTGCGAGATACAGTGTATGGAGAAAAACATGAATTTTTCAACGTTTTTTTTCACAAAATAACCTGTGACCTTTGACCCCATGACCCTAAAATCCAAACAAAGTATTATCCCCCAGGATATACCCTCATACCAAGTTTGATGTAAAACCACCACATGGTTCTTGAGATATCGACAAAAACAAAACGGGACGGACGTACGTACGGACGACCCGAAAACATAATGCCTCCGGCCACTTTGTTGGCGGAGGCATAATAAATAAAAATGTTGCTGTGTTGACTGGTATGCCTCCGCCATAATGCATGGTTCTCACAGTAGGTCTATATAGTACATCTTGACAATGTGTGATGACAGTAAATCACATAACTGGCAAAATATCAAAATGACATGTTTGTTGATTTTTCACTTTCCTTGAACTACAGTGCCGACCTCGGGGAAACGTCACGCGGGCCCTTAGGGCAAATGCGGGGAAATGCGGGGGAAACTGGTACGGGCGTACCAGTTTATACGCGGGCATTTGGACGCGTACAGACGAAGCAAGTCGCCCGCACTTTCGCACTCGTCTAAACACCCGCATTTGCCCGAGCACTCCAGCACGGAATTAATGATATGAAAATCAAACTCTCCCATCATCCATCAGTTACATGAAGGAAATTAGCTGATATCGATCCGCGAAAATCTTTTGAAAATTATCAGTAATTTGCCGGATGTTTGCTTTTACGTTCGAAAGTAAATAACTATAACATTCAGCTCTGGAAGATGCTAAAGTAAATGTCGAATGATCCCTTTGACGTTCGGAAATAAATAACAATAATATTCAACTCCGTACGATGATAAAATAATGCCGGATGTTTGCTTTTACGTTCGCAAGTAAATAGCAATAACATTCATCTCCGGAAGATGCTAAAATAAATGTCAGATATTTGTTTTGACGTTCAGAAATGAATAACAATAATATTCAACTCCGTACGATGATAAAATTAATGTCGGATGTTTGCTTTTACGTTCGAAAGTAAATAGCAATAACATTCAGCTCCGGAAGATGCTAAAATGAATGTTGAATGATCCCTTTGACGTTCGGAAATGAATAACAATAATATTTAACTCCGTATGATGATTAAACAAATGTCGGATGTTTGCTTTTACTTTCGAAAGTAAATAGCAATAACATTTGGCTCCGGAAGATGCCAAAATAAATGTCAGATGATTGCTTTTACGTTTGGAAGTGAATAGCAGTAACAGTCTGCTCGATATGATGCTAAAATAAATGTCGGATATTTGCTATTACATTTCGAAATCAATAACAGTAACATTCAGCTGCGTTTGATGGTAAAGTAAATGTCTGATGTCTGCCTTGACGTTCAAAAATGAAAAACAGTAACATTCGGCTCCGTACGATGCTAAAATGATTGTCAGATGATTCATTTCACTTTCGGAAGTGGACAGCAGTATTAAACATTCAGCTCTGTACGACAATAAAATAAATGTCGGATGTTTGCTTTTAAATTTGGAAATGAACAACAGTAATGTTCTGCTCCGAACGATGCCAAAATAAATAACAGGTTGTCGCTTTTACATTTGAAAATGATCAACGGTATCAATCGGCTCAGTTAGATGCTAAAATAAAAAGCGGATGTTTGCTTTCACGTTCGAAAATGAACAAGGAAAAGTAGAAATTACGCGGTGCGTAATAAATGTCCCCGCCGGAAGTAGCATTTTGTAACAAAATGTGCAATATAGGTAAAAAATCAGGGTCAAAGGTCAAAGAAGTCAAAGGTCAAAATTCTGTGTATAAGTTTTGAAGCCTTCACCTAGTGCCATCACATAAAGCAAATGGAATCGAAATTGGGTTAGAAATGGCAAAGGAGTAGCATTTTGTAGCCAATGTACAATATAGGTCAAAAATCAAGGTCAAAGGTCAAAGAAGACAAAGGTCAAAATTCTGTGCAGAAGTTTTGAAGCCCTCACCTAGTGCTATCACATAAAGCAAACAGAATCGAAATCGGGTTAAAAATGGCGAAGAAGTAGCATTTTGTAGCAAAATGTACAATATAGGTCAAAAATCAAGGTCAAAGGTCAAAGAAGTCAAAGGGCAAAATTCTGTGTAGAAGTTTTGAAGCCCTCACCTAGTGCCATCATATCAAGCAAACAGAATCGAAATCGGGTTAGAAATGGCGAAGGAGTAGCATTTTGTAGCAAAATGTACAATATAGGTCAAAAAATCAAGGTCAAAGGTCAAAGAAGTCAAAGGTCAAAATTCTGTGTAGAAGTTTTGAAGCCCTCACCTAGTGCCATCACATAAAGCAAACAGAATCGAAATCGGGTAAGAAATGGCGAAGGAGTAGCATTTTGTAGCAAAATGTACAATACAGGTCAAAAATCAAGGTCAAAGGTCAAAGAAGTCAAAGGTCAAAATTCTGCGTAGAAGTTTTGAAGCCCTCACCTAGTGCCATCACATAAAGCAAACGGAATCGAAATCGGGTTACAAATGGCGAAGGAGTAGCATTTTGTAGCAAAATGTACAATATAGGTCAAAGGTCAAGGTCAAAGGTCACGACTGAAATTCTGTGTAGAAGTTTTGAAGCCCTCACCTAGTGCCATCACATAAAGCAAACGGAATCGAAATCGGGTTAGAAATGGCGAAGGAGTAGCATTTTGTAGCAAAATGTACAATATAGGTCAAAGGTCAAGGTCAAAGGTCACAACTGAAATTCTGTGTAGAAGATTCAAAGCTCCCATGTAGTGCTATCATATAAAGCAAACAGAATCAAAATTGGCTCATAAATGACAGAGAAGTAGCAAATTGAAGATTTTGATCACACACGGACGCACACACGGACGCACACACGGACGCACGGACGGACGGACGGACGGACACACGGACACACACACGTACGGAGCCCGTTTCATAGTCCCCTGCTCGAACTCGTTCGGCGGGGACAAAAAGGATAACACTCAGCTCCGTAAGATGCTAAAATGAATGTCGGTTGTTTGCTTTTACATTTGAAAGTGATTAACGGTAACATTCAGCTCCGTAAGGTGTTAAAATACTAGTAAATGTTGGATGATTGCTTTTACAATCAGAAATGAATACTGGTAGCTTTTGGCTCTTTACAATGCTAAAACAAATGTCAGATGTTTATAAATGTCTGCAAATGCTCCAACTTTCTCATTTCAAACGTAAGTTTTGACCACCTAAATAGGCATCAACTTTTATAATAATCTATAGGCCTGTTTGCTAAATCTAAGAACTCAGAATAACGGTAAGATGATTGAATTTTCTATTCATTTATTTTTGACATGGGTACCTGTGTCACTTCAGTAACACTCGATATTTATTTTTCTATGTTTGTAGGACCGATTTACTTTTTTCTCATGTTTTTCTTGATTCTTTTTTTTTTTTTCGGTCCACCAGATTTTTATTTCGGGCGACCAAAAAATAACAAGAGGGGCCCCCCAAGAGGGACATGGTGCCCATTTGAAGGAATTGAGATTCTATCCCCCTAGGGATGCTACCTGCTAAGTTTGGTCAAAATTCATCATGAGGTTTTCAAGAAGATGAACATGTACAAAGCAGGCTCCATTACAACTGTAGGACTTCTCCTCATCCCCTCTCCTGGGTCCCAAGGGGGGGGGGGGCACCCCTGATTCCGCCAACCCCATGAACAAACTTGAAAGTACAGCCATCAATGTATTAACTCATAGTATTATCTAAGCCCTATCACTTCTGGTTCTAGAGAAGATTTTAAAGATTCCTTGATTTAAGGGGGTTGGGCCCCCCCCCCCCCCCCCCCCAGGTGGGCCATGGTGCCCATTTGAACAAATTGAGATCCTATCCCCCTAGGGATGCTACCAACCAAGTTTGGTGAAAATCAGACATGGTGATCTCAAAGTGAAGATGAAAATGTACAATTTAGGCCCCATTAGGACCCCTCCCCACCCCCTCCCCTGGGTCCTAAGGGGGGCACCCCTGATTCCCCCATGAACAAACTTGAAACTACAGTCATCAAGGTACTTACTCATAGTATCAACTAAGCCCTATCACTTCTGGTTCTAGAGAAGAAGATTTTTAAAGATTCCTTAATTTTAGGGTGTTTGGGCCCCCCTGGGGCCCCCCAGGTGGGCCATGGTGCCCATTTGAACAAATTGAGATCCTATCCTCCTAGGGATGCTACCAGCCAAGTTTGGTGAAAATCGATCAAGGGGTTCTCAAGAAGAAGATGAAAATGTAACTAGAAATGTCGCTTTGGCGACTGGTATGCCTCCGCCATAATGCATGATTTTCCCAATAGGTCTAGATAGTACATGTGGACAATGTGTGATTACATTTTCACAAAATTGGCAAAATATTGAAATGACAAGTTTGTCACAAATGTGTTCAATGTTCACCTTCCTTGACCTAGGTTTAATTGGATGAATAGGATAGCATGTATCTAGGGATTTAAGGACTTTAACTTGACTTTGACCCATTCATACATTTAGGCATTTAGTACTTTTCAAGGTACAGGTGTGGAGAAAAAGTGCAATTTCTGAATTGGATAGTAAATTGTTACCATTTTCATCCGGCCCTTGACCCTAAAATTCATAAGATAATCACTTTCAGGTAGAACATGCATAATATGTACTAAGTTTCAAGATAACTTGAGCCACTTCCGAGATATGGAGGAAACAGTTAGTTCAGCACTTTCACTTGATCTTTGACCTTTTGACCTTTGAGGCAAAAAAAGAAGAAAAAAAAACTTTCCAGAGAATTTCTATTAGGTTATACATGCATACACCAAGTGCAAAAAAAAAATAACCCTGCTGGCATTGCATAAATATGAGGGAAATAGTAAAATTTTGAAGTGTTGCACTTGACCTTTGACCCCTGACCTTTGACCCCATGAACCCTACATTCTCTAGATAATCACTTCCAGTCAGTACATGTATATACTATGTTCCATGAAGATACCTTGAACAATTTTCCAAGGTACGGAGAAAAAAAAGAAGTTTTAATATTTTTACTTCACCTTTTGACCTTTGACCTTTGACCTCATGACCCAAATTTTCACCAGAGAATCTTGATTGGGTAATACATGTATACACTAAGTTTCAAGAAAATATCTTCAGGCATTCAATAGATATGGTGGAAATAGTGAAATTTTATGTATTTGACCCTGACCTTTTGACCTTTGACCTTTGACCTCATGACCCAAACTTTCACCAGAGAATCTTAATTGGGTAATACATGTATACACTAAGTTTCAAGAAAATATCTTCAGGCATTCAATAGATATGGTGGAAATAGTGAAATTTTATGTATTTGACCTTGACCTTTTGACCTTTGACCTTGAGCATGTGCACCCAAAAGTTGATAGGCACAACTTCACCCCCTAATACACATACATGCCAAGTTTCATTAGGATACCTCAACAGGTCTTGATAGTTACCTTGTCCACAAAATTTATTACGGACAGACGGAAGGACGGACGGACGGACAACCCGAAAACATAATGCCTCCAGCACCACTTCGTGGCGGAGGCATAAAAAGTTTACGGACGACGGACGACGGACGATGCACGACGGACGACGCACGACGAACGCCGGACGAAGAGCGATCGCACTAGCTCACTTGAGCCTTCGGCTCAGGTGAGCTAAAAATTAATGATTTTGGTGGCCCGATCGGGCCACCAAAAATAAAAGTTAGTGTGGAGCCCTGCTATATGTATAAGGAAGGGAATCGGTCGCGAATTAATAATTTTAGCAACCTTTAACATCGGCCGTAAATAAGATAATTTTGCTTGACATTTGACGTCGTGCGATACCAAGTTGATTGCATAAACCTTCGACACTTCGTTGCTGTTCAATTTTATTTGATCTCCGACATTATAGACGCTATACCTATTGGATTTAATTGTCCTCCGACATCGGTCGCTATCTAATTATTTTATCAACCTCGACGTCGGCTGCTGCTTTATAGTTTTCTCGATCACTGACATCGGACGCTATACTTATTGACCTAATCAACTTTGGACATTGGTCGCTACTTAATAATTTTATCAACCTTACACATTGGTGACTATTATTCCAAAGGTTCGTTATTCCAAAGGCTCTTTAGTCTGAAGATTCGTTATTCCAAAGGTACATTGTTCCATTAATTTCATTTTCGGATTAATGAATCTTTGGAATAACGAACCTTCGGAATAACGCCACAAATGTTCGGTTTAACGCACCTCTAGGTTTAGGGAATTTGTGTGTTTCGAATTAACGACACTTCGGAATTACGAACCTTCGGAATAACGAACATCACCCATCCGATTATCAACCTTCGACATCGGTCGCTACTTACTGATTTTATCAACCTTCGACGTCGACCGTAAATCACGTATTTGATTGACATTTTCGACCTCGATCGCTGCCCATTAGATTGACAAACCTTTGAAGTGTCGATCGCTGCCTATCTATTTACTGGTTCCCTGATATCTGACTTACTGAGTCACAAGTTACTGATTTAATCTACCTTCGACATCGGTCGGTCATTATATTGTAAGTGGCCACTTATTGTCTCGAGCTTGATATTTCCCAATGGCGTCCACGTCCAGAAAAAAAAATCTGAGTCTTAAAGGTCTAACGAGGCGTGAAAGTCCTCTGTGTGATGCTTTTAATTGTGTCATTCACAATAGTGTCACGGTCCCTAAGATGGATAAGAGAGGCGCGGATCTTCAGAAGCCACTTGGGTTGAAGTTTAATACCGTCTGTCTATTCTTAAAGTACCCGATTTATAGGGGAAAAAAAAGACAAAGAGACGGAGAAAACAAAGAAAACGTAGAAGAGAGAGAAGGGTATGGCAAAACCACCAGAGTGGCATTACGTAATCAACAAAGCTGCGTTTAGCTTTACTCGAGTCCCCGAGAAGTGTTGCTACACGTGCATGTATAATGTGTATCTTGGATACATGTACTGTAGGTGCCCTTCTCTCCTTTCATGATAAATTGTTTATACGTATCACATAACTATATCACTGCACGTTTAAGTCGCAATTTATCCAATCGGGGTTTCCCCCTCTTTAAGGAGTGCTTGCTTTCCAAGAAAAAAAAAAGAAGAATGAAATATGAGCAAAACTGAATGCAGTTTACGCAGCGGAATCGCGCTACATCAATAGCACTCCAAAATCTTCGAGTGATCCCGGAGGTCACTCCAAAATGAGTGAAATGAACATTTTCACTAAAAATTCACTCTTTTTTTTGTATCCACCCATTCAACTGTGAATATTTTCATTTTTTTTTTCATTTTTAGAGAGAGTGAGTAGGCCTACTGTGCATTGGAATACGAATCTCTGCTGTGCAGCGATACACTATTATAATGGCTGTAAAAATGTTCAGTTCCATGAGCAAAACACGTGCTTGCTCTGCCAGCAGTGAGTGCGCCATGTGGTTCCAACTCATCATGTGCGCCCAGCGTTTTTTTTGTTATGGTCAATGCACGACATGTGAATGCTTCGACTTGACGCCTGTGAGATTGACAGGTGCCGTTTACGAGAATAAAAACTGTCAGTAGTGACTATCAATCCCAAAATCAGTTGTTATTATAATCAGACTAATTACTTATCAGAGTTACATGTAGTTACGTGTATTTCGAATTACAATGCGCACAGCCCCTTTATCATCACACTTTTGATACAGTGGACAGAAGGCGGGTAAATTTCATTGCTCTCACGATTCGATACAATCATAGCTTTTAAAAGGTCCAATTAAAGATAATAAAAAGTTTTGATACCTCAAAAATTTCCCTGAATTTCTTTGTCTTGGTTTGTGTTTCATGTTAAAGTACGTTGTCTGTGAGAATTACTCGCCCCAAAGTGCTCTCATGTCTTAGTAATCATGCAATAATGGTTCCGTTCCAGAGCCGTCGCCGTACGGCATCGATAAATATTGTACGAAACCACTGACTGCGACCAGCAGCGTGCAGCCCATTGTACGCATAGCTAACTGCGACCAGCAGCCCCATACGCATAGCATAATGGGGCTTCGTATTGTAGCATTCAGGATCATGACAGAATTAGTATCGCGGGTAAATGGCAACTTAAAATCCAAAAATTTCTTCGATTTGAAGACTTAGCAATTAAGTTAAAGTATTGAAAACAGGCTTCGAACAACGTTTGGTTCTGCCAATAGTCCCTTTCTTTTCGAATTAATGACTGAATGTGACTCGGTCGAGAGGACCTTGGGAGAGCTACTACACTGACTACTACGGCCAGCGCATGCGCACACAAACATCTTATCCGTTGATGGATTTGAAATTTGTGCGCATGTGATGTGTTCGCATGCACTGGCTGTAGTATTCAGTGTATGGTAGCTCTCCCAAGGTCCTCTCGACCGAGTCACATTCAGTCATCAATTCGAACAGAAAGGGACTATAGGCAGAACCAAACGTTGCCCGAAGCCTGTTTTCAATACTTCACCTTAATTGGTAAGTCTTCAAATTGAAGAATTTTTGGGATTTTAAGTTGACATTTATCCTGCGATACTAAATCTGTCATGATCCTGAATGCTACAATGCGAAGCCCGATTACGCTATGTGTATGGGACTGCTGGTCTCTATGCGTATGGGGCTGCTGGTCGCAGTTAATTGCATGATTACTAAGACATGAGAGCACTTTGGGGCGAGTAAGTCTCACAGTGTTAGTTATATGAAAGGTACTTTAACCTGAAACACAAACTAAGACAAGGAAATTCAAGGAAACTTTTGAGGTACCAAAACTTTTTATCTTTAAACAAATCGGATATGAAATCACGGTTACAGATCGTTATTCCGAAGGTTCGTTAGTAAGGTTCTTTAGTCCGAAGGTTTGTTAATCCGAAAATGACATAGGGTTCGTTATTCCGAAGGATCATTTATCCTAAAATGAAACAAAGCTCAACTTATTCCGAAGGTTCGTTACGGACCCTATATCATTTTGGATCAACGAACCTGTGGGATAACGAACCCTATTTCATTTTCGGATTAACGAACCTTCGGAATAACGAACCCTATGTCATTTTCGGATGAACGAGCCTGCAGAATAGCGAACCCTATTTCATTTTCGGATTGACGAACCTTCGGAATAATGCCGCAAATGTTCAGATTAACGAACCTCTAGGTGAAGGGAATTTGTGTGTTTCGGATTAACGAACCTTCGGAATAACGAACAGCACCCGAAATCACACCATCTTTATCTTGTTAAGATATAAGACCAAAACTAGAAATGTCGCTAAGGCGACTGGTATGCCTCCGCCATAATGCATGATTCTCCTAATAGGTCTATAGTACATGTGGACAATGTGTGATTACATTTTCACAACATTGGCAAAATATTAAAATGACAAGTTTGTCACAAATGTGTTGAATGTTCACCTTCATTGACCTAGGTTTACTTGGATGAATAGGAGAGCATGTATTTGGAGATTTCAGAACTTTAACTTGACTTTGATATATTCATAAGTTTATGCACTGAGTAATTTTCAAGGTATGGAGAAAAAGTGCAATTTCTGTATTGAATAGTAAATTGTTGCCATTTTCATCTGGCCTTTGACCCTAAAATTCATATTAAGATAATCACTGTCAGGCAGAACATGCAAAAATATGTAATAAGTTTCAAGATAACTTGAACCCTTTCCTACAGTAGATATGGAGGAAACAGTTAGTTCAGCACTTTCACTTGATCTTTGACCTTTTGGGCAAAAAACAAAAAACAAAAAAAAATTAACAGATAATCTCCATTGGGTTATACATGCATACACCAAGTGTAAAAAGAAATAATCCTGCTGGCATTGCATAAATATGAGGGAAATAGTAAATTTTTGAAGTGTTGTCCTTGACCTTTGACCCCTGACCTTTGACCCCATGAACCCTAAATTCTCTAGATAATCACTGCCAGTCAGTACATGTGTATATGGGTAATTCCATGGGGTTGGGACTGAAATTGTGACATACAAGTTGAAAATTCAAGTTGGGTAAATTGAAATTTTCTTTTTTCCCCTGATTTGTTACTCCCATTCTTCAACTTATTCCACTAGAAATCTGTTTATTACTTCGCACACTTTCAGTCAGCATGGGTAAACAGGTATGACAAATACCTACGTTACATGGACTTCATTTTGTGACATCTTCAATAATTTTGTGTTCTGAAATGATAACAATGAACATATCCCTGTTTTTTTCCACCATAACACATCAACATGTTATCTGACAGGCACATGAGATCATTATTAGAAAGATTGTCCATTCTGATATCAACTGCAAGACACTTTTATTGACGTTTTTTCTACAAACCATTTACAATTTTAACCAAAGGTTTAACTTTTTCCTCAAGAGTGACAAAATAACAATATTCTTTAAAAAACTACAGTCGAAGCAAGTGAGTTGTATGGACATTCAAGTGAAAACATGATTTTATTGTTATCATCAGGGGTTTTCGTACTACAACCTTGTCCACAGTATACTACCTATGTTACACGGACAGTATGTCTTCGTAACATAGATACATTACGACATATCAACTGATTTCCTTTGTTGTGGTGTCAGATGTTAAAACCTACACACATAGACTTTATGTATGTTCCCATGAATAACACTAATGTAACAGTTCTTTGGAATTATACCTGCTGTATACCTTTGGAACAATACCAATGTTACACAGACTTCAATTCTTTGTAACTCTGGTATGAAAGAAGGTAGACTTAATAATAAGAAGAAGAATGATGTCGAGCCTTACACAATTTGACCTTATATACTCTGACGAACAACATCATCAACTTTCAACTCAACTATGAAAACTAATAAAGAGAAATCATATAAGTTTTCTTGTCTTCTCCATGTTCTTTGTTTGAAGTTAATTTCTGCTCTTTTCTACAATGTCCATTTTCCCTCCGTGCAGTTTTCTTTTTGTCTAGTTTGTTATGTTCGCTCTTCTTTGGTGTTGCTTTGTCAGCTTCCTCTCTCTGTTTGTGGAGTGCTGTGGCTGTGCCCTTTTCACTCTTTCACGTAGTTTAATCATGTAGCGGTGGCAGAGGAGGAGCCATGGCAGATTCATCGACAAACTGGACAAAAGGTGTGAAGAGAAATAAGATGAAAGAATTAACAGAAAATTTGTGTCTGTGTACTCTTTATATTCCTGTTGATGTATCTGTGTATATGAATGGAATTAAATAATTTGGACAATTTTGCTTACCTTTCTACCTCTTGTCATACCAGTTGGCAAGAGTTCCATGTGTACCATCCACCCAAAAAAAAAATATGGGTTACGCTTAAAATGATGTACAGCTGTAATGTTAATAATAATAATAACATAGCATGTAAAAAATCATTTTCATATTCTACGCTAATTTCTTTTTTTTTTTTTTTCAGATGTAAGCTAGCAAGGCCAAGGCCAGGGCGCTGCCCCCAGTGTCATAGCTAGGGTTAGGGATAGGGTTAGGTTTACGGTTACGGTCCTAAATAGACCTCAAACAAAATACTAGGCCCCCCTTTTTTTTTTACTCAATCCCCATCAAATTCAAAATGTTTGCCCTCTTTTAGGATGATAGGATAGACCAATAATATGCCAATTTTGATTGGGGTACATATGGAACTATTTCCTACCAATTACCCACCCAAAATGAATACGAAACTGGCATTTTAGCTTTGAGACTTTTCAGTGGGTGAATGTGGAATGGAAACAGTGAACCCATGTGAAATGTTACTGCTTCATCAGAGCACCGTAAAGCCATCTAACTGGTTAACACTATTAACAGGTCAGTGAAATCTTGAAAGGAAAACACTGACATTGTAAATCTGTTCAAGAGAAAGAATCTAGCAGCTCTTAATTCCCAAAATATCAACAACAAAATTGGGCAAACTCTTTCTTTAGCTCAGACGCAGTCTGGACGTCTACGTATTCCAACTTCATAGTACCGTACTAACGTTCAGCACATCTACTTGGTAGATACGAATGACATAAGTAAGGTCCAAAATTCACAAGAATCAGGAGGTAAAATAATGTTATATTGCCGTGAAGATACACTGGACATACTTCTGTACGGTTTTCTAAGAGAGGAACACATGCTCCTTTTGCAGAGACAAGCATAAAAGGGGAAATTTGGCGATCACAATTACGAACATGAACAAGTAACAAATATCTCAGTATGTGGGACTACAGCGTGTTAACGGCATCATCGTCACTGTATATTTGGCCAGTTCAGTGGTTTTAATATCGTTTTTTTCCTCCAATACAGTTTACAAAATGTGACAAAAGTTATTTACTTCGTAAAATAGCGTACAAGCTTACTGATTGACATCGGAAACATTGAAATTCCCGATCGGAAACATCCAAATTCATGTACCTATGTTACACGGACTGCAGCAGAAAAACGGGTCTTGCGCCGTCCAGGTAGATGTAAACGGGCTGTAAGTGGTCTTCCCGCCGTCGGGGAAGTACTGCCAGTGACGTAAATACGATTGCTGAAGTTAGTAGCTCTTCTTTTTGTCGCGAGACGCGACTTTCTTACCGATGTTACACGAAGAGGCCGGACTTCGGACGGAAGTACGGTAATATGTTCTGTGTTTTCTCTTTAATTTGGAGGATTTTGATGCTAATTTCTGGACAATAATACTCCTAAAATATGAGTCTAATTATAGAAATCTAGTTTCTGATCATATTATGACTATAAGTGTATATGTAAAACCATGCAATACCGATGTTACAACAAAAATCGCCGCGGACTTCGTTTGTAACATCGGTATGAGGTTGCTTCAAGATGCTCTGGTGTTCTTATTTTGTGACGCATGTTTATGTGCCTTATAGCGTTTGTAGAAGTCACCTTGCCTCTCTTAATTATGATAGGCATAATGCTGAAAGGTTGTATGTTTCTGTATTACATTGCCATGAAAATGGCATATATTTTTGTCACAACTGGTACCACAAAAAAACCATGAGACATCAACAATGAAACAGAGACAAAATAAATTTGTACACAGGCTTGTTTTTTTATTCATCAAATAATTCTTCACACATCTCTCTCCAAGAATAACCACAAACCACAAGCAATTATTTGATAAAATTTTCAGAATATGACTTTTATTCCCTGCACAACATGAAAATCTAGAGCAGACCCAACCCCATGGAATGACCCATATACTATGTTCCATGAAGATACCTTGAACAATTTCGAAGGTACAGAGAAACTAGAAATGTCGCTATGGCGACTGATGCCTCTGCCATAATGCATGATTCTCCTAATAGGTGTATGGTACAATGTCGTCACAATGTGTTATGACAGTTTCACAAAACTGACAAAATACTGAAATGACAGGTTTGTCAGAAATATCTTGAATGTTCACTTTCCTTGAACTAGGTTTGCTATAATTGTCTAAGAGTGCAGGTACCTGTATTTGAGGAATTGAGAATTTTTACTTGACTTCTGACCTACCCTTTTATAAGTTTATGCATTGAGTAATTTTCAAGGTATGAAGAAAGAGTGTAATTACAGTATAAAATATATATATAAGCATTTAAACCTGACCTTTGACCATTAACCTTTGACCTTCTGGCTGGACCATTTGGGAATACATATATATCAAGTTTTAGTTTTAAAAATAATAATGTAAGCATTGCATATAATAGTATATGAGGGAAATAGTAAAATTTTGAGGAGTTGACCTTGACCTTTGACCCCTGACTAGTGACCTATGACCCCTACATTCCCTAGAAAATCCCTGCCAGTCAGTACATGTGTATGTACCAAGTTCCATGAAGATACATTGAACCATTTGCAAGAAAAGTGAAATTGTAACATATGCACCTAACCTTTGACCTTTTGACCTTTGACCTTATGACATGAAACTCTCTCTGGAGAATCTTTCTGCAGTAGTACATGTCTACACTAAGTTTCAATATAATACTTTGAGCATTGCATGGATATGGGGGAAATAGCAACATTTTTAGCATTTGACCTTGACCTTATGACCTTTGACCTCTTGCCAATGTCACTAAAATCTACTCAACTAATTGCCCCATCATACATCATCCTTGGACCAAGTTTGGTGAAAGCTGCTTCATCCAGTTTTGAGTTATCATGTAAAGAGATAAATTTTAGGATTTGACCTGGATTTTTGACCTTTGACCTCCGTCCAATTTCACTCAAAAACTAATCAAGTAATTGTCCCATCATACATCATCCTCGGACAAAGTTTGGTGAAATTTGCTGAATCCAGTCTTGAGTTATCGCGGAAACAAGTACAATTTAATGATTTGACCTTGACCTTTGACCTTTGGCCGATTTCACCCAAAATCTAATCAATTAATTGCCCCATCATGCTTTACACTTGGACCAAGTTTGGTAAAATTCCAGTCAATATTACTCAAGTTATCGCGTAAACGAATGCAGACGGACGTACGTACGGACGGACGGACGGACAACCCGAAAACATAATGCCTCCGGCACCACTTCGTGGCGGAGGTATAAAAAGTTAAATTTTAATATTTTTACTTGACCTTTTGACCTTTGACCTCATGACCCCAAACTTTCACCAGAGAATCTTAATTGGGTAATACATGTATACACTAAGTTTCAAGAAAATATCTTCAGGCAATGCATAGATATGGAGGAAATAGTGAAATTGTATGTATTTGACCTTGACCTTTTGACCTTTGACCTTGAGCATGTGCACCCAAAAGTTGATAGGACATGTTAAGTTTCATTAGGATACCTCAACAGGTTTTTTAGTTACGCTTGCCACAAAATTCATTATGGACGGACGGACGGAAGGACGGACGGACGGACAACCCGAAAACATAATGCCTCCGGCACATCTTCGTGGGGGAGGCATAAAAAAAAAAAGGTCTTTGTGTGGCAGTGTCAAACATTCTTTACGAGATGAGATGCTGTTGCCCTGTATATTTCGTTGCTGTTCCCACGGCCCTCAGAAAGGGGGGGGGGTGGGTCATGAACTGGCGGTGTTTCTTTATTGCGTGAGTTCCTAGCTTGTATTTGACACTCACAGAATGCGCGTACAGTATGGTAGGCTACATACTCGTGCTCTTGTTGTTGCTGAACATTTTCCCCTTCACAGTGATTGTGTGGCATGACCGCTGAGTATGTTCAAATGGTGTTTGGTTTTGTTTAGTGTGTTGATTAATGTTACCATAATAGATGCACGTGTGCTATACAACGATCTGAGGTCTTTGCTCCGCGCTGCTTTCTTGTTTACAAACATTGAATCTTGGTGAACTTCACTATCGTCCCCACGCTAACATGTAAAAGAAGAAAACACTTTTGTTCTTGTTTATGCATACCAGTGAACAGAAAGTAGACCTGTAAACTGCCGCCAGGCCCTAGCCGTAGTTTGCACTTTGACGCGATTGTCACTGCTTGTCTACTATTCGAAGCGAAATGAAAATCAAACTAGAGATTTAGCACTGTAGTTACTTCGAGAATGCATACAAAACCAGTGGGGAAAATGAAAGTTATTTGGCTAAGCTCAGGCAGCGTTCTAACTGCCATATTTATAATGCAATTTGTGGTAGTACTTGTCAACGCTGTTTTTGGCTCAAACTTACGGAGTTACGGGATATAACCTATCAGAATCTTCATGTAGTATGTCATGATATGACATATTTTGTATTTGTCACGTAATAATTTGTCTCATTGTACTACTGTTTATTAGGTAGCTCATGTAAGAAATTGATGTTTTGGCAATGGTTACAAAAGAAGTGCAGCTTTAAAGACAAAAGCTTGCATCAAAATAACCATATAAGGAGATGTTGCGATGCACAATCAAAGTAAAAGAGAGTGATTTGGAATTAAATGTTTTAGGGATGAGTAAACCCTACATGACGTCAAAATGCGAGGAAAGGGTATCCCTGGTAGTATGCCTCATACTATCTGGTATGTGGACGTCATTCACGACGTCAAACACAAGTTTCTAGCTAGGTCAAAACAGGACCACTTCAAAGAATTTTGGTTTCCGTGGACAGGAAGTGATGACGTCAAGCAGAGGCTTGACCAATGCAAAATGAGATACTCAGGAAAGTTTTGACAGACAGAAAACGCCAACCAATAAGAAAAGGGGGCAGGACTTCTATGAAAACTTTCTAGGAAGTCACTTCATTTAATTAATTTTACATGGAGACCTATGGTCCAACAAATGTATAAATATGCAGTGTTTGGGCATAAAATTCAGATGCCACATAATTTGCGGAACACTCAGGACCAGGCTACGGTACTTCGAGATTGCGAAGTTAGAGAGTAGCAGAGTGTTATTTGGAATCAGTGTGATTCAGGGATTGTTGCATTTCGGCTTGGACAGCCTGACCGTCCAGAAGAGAATCTAGGAGGATTCGAGTTTAAACACCAACAACTGTTGTAAGTACACGATCATTTAATTCAAGCTGTTTATGCCTTGTAAGTTCCTATGTAATTCCCGATATTGCATTGTATGTGTGATGTTTGTATGTCAAACCGAATTTTAATTGCATTGTGAAAGAATGATCCATGGTGAAACAGTATTATGGAAATTATGTGGGGCTAATCAATGTTCATATGATGGAATATATAATTATATGTTTTGTTGAAGTTATATGAATAGAATCAGGAATAACTAAAGACCACAAATTATAAGGGAGGTATCATGTTATTAAATTAACAGGGTGTTTAGGGTTCCAGAGAGTGAGCCATGGTTTAGGAGTCCAGAGAGGACCACCGTTCAGGGTTCCGACAAGGACCAGAAGTTGGGAAGCCAACGACCAGAAAGGGGAGACGACCCGCTACTTCAGGCAGGGCATTGTCGACAACCTAGAACAACCAAGCACGGGAGCTTCTAGAATAAGCCAACGAGCAGAGCAACCAAGCTCAAGATCAAGTGGAATTGGATATCTGTATTCAAGTTTGTACTATGTTATTATTGTAAACGACCACAATTTGAGACCAGTATAATAAATCTTATTGCTTGTTACATTGTAAGAACACTGTGTGATTGGCTACTTCTTTCAAGGCACTGTAGTTGCACAAGTCAAAAGAGTTGATTGAGTGAATGGTCTGCTAGCAATCTGCTGCATTTAGAGAAAGTCAACCTTTGACTATAGAAAAGATCCCAGTCGCAGGGAGGACTTTCGTTCCCCAAATTCAGAGGAAAGTCCCCTGTGACATAGTATTTCTTGTGATTTTAGTGCAAGCTGGCAGTATTGCTTTTGAGACACTTCTATGGTCCATCAGCACCTGATTCTCTATATGTGACGATGTGCACGTGAAAAGCATTCAACCTTTCCCATGTTTTTGCTCAATTGCATTACAGGCGTATTAATTAACCACGTTCATGAAACAAAAAACCCTAACTTTAGTACTTTAATATATACTTCTGAAATGTGAGTTATAGGGATAGAAGCAACCGCTGAAAAAAATGTGAATCCGTATGATCGAGAATACAGTACACAATGTGAACAGTTACAGTTCGTTATTACAAAGGTTCATTATTCCGAAGGTTCGTTAATCCGAAAATATGAGGTTTGTTATTCTATTCATTAATAAAAAAATGAAATAAGGTTCGTTATGCGGAAGGTTCGTTAATCCGAAAATGAAACAAAGGTCCTTATTCCGAAGGTTCTTTATGATTTATTGAGAGAAATACTGATATCTCCTTATATTCTAGGCTTTATCAAAAAAATTTATGTAGGATGCTTTGCACAACGGACCTATTATGCATCACATGTGATATCTAAAACACCTTTTAAATCACTGCTCCCAAAGGTAAACATGACCTTTAACTTCTCAGATATTTTGTGTGTGTGTAAGGGGGGTTGTCTTCTTATTCTTCTTCTTTGTTAGAGTTTATCCTAGTTGATTTTTGTACAGTGTACCTCTTTCGGTGTTTCTACATTTTGAAGCTAAGTAATTTGTTCAAGCATTGTGTATGTCCTCGTAACCGTAATGTGTCATTTTGCGGCGATGAGTTGATTCTATAGTAGGCCCTATTATCGCTGTGAGATGTTACTTGTAATAACGTGTTGATAATTCTGATTTCTGTTTCTGAACGTAAGGAAAAGGACGGAATTATTATTTTGATAACCGATGTGGATGACTACCTTCTATAAGTGATTTTGGTGTGAAAAGAGAGTTTGCTCAAAGAAAAGCTTCTTTCAATTTCCCTCTTCTCATGAATGGTCAACGAAACAAAATACATCATACAATGCAACGTGACTCGCGTGCATTTAGCAAACGAAATGTCTAGACCTCCTTTAAGTTCAAATAAAATGCTCAAAACACAGAATACGAAAGCAGACAAACTAACAATTATGGAATTAATGACCGCAGACGTAACGTAGGAAAACCTGACACCCATGCTTGAAGAAATTTCCACAAAAGCAGAGCGCAAGATAAAAGAATGCATGCGCGTAGCCGCCATAGTCCTTTCAGGTCGTAAGCCTTGATATTGGGAAATCAGCAAATGTGATGCGCTCGGTCGAAATGCGTATGCCGCAGTAAACGAAATTTTAGGCATGCCTATACATCTGTATATACTTGAATTCTACATACTCTTATCTTTACAATGATGTAAAAAACGGTTACAGCTCGTTATTCCGAAGGCTCTTTATTCCAAGATTCGTTATTCCAAAGGTTCATTGTTCCGAATTTCATTTTCGGATTAACCAATCTTCGGAATAACGAACCTTCGGAATAATGCCATGAATTTTCGGATTAAGAACCCTTTTTCATTTTCGGATTAACGAACCTGTAGGTATAGGGAATTTGCGTGTTTTGGATTAACGACCCTTCGGAATAACGAACCTTCGGAATAGCGAACCTTCGGAATAACGAACAGCACCCGTATAGAACAACCCCTTTCCTCATCCCTAGAAATCATAAAAGAAAAGAAAATCGCTCTTAAAGCTCAGGTTTGTTCAAGCTCACAACCCGTCCCCTCCCCCCAAGATGCAACAGTCCTTAGCGACGGCATTAACGCTCCATTGCACACACATAAATGGCGACAGCTTGGGTGTGTGAGAACATTCATCCTTCAATGGATGCCCCTATGTTACTCAGGATTATCACTGACTCACTGACCCTCCTCTGCCTTTTGTCTATCCACCTCTCTGCTTTAATCCCCCTCCCTTTACCTGTTGGGCTCCTTGCCCACCCTCTTCTTTTGTTTTCTTTGTTCTGTGTCCCTAGCCTGTCCCTGACTGTTCGTGTTGTGTGAACTTCTTATAATGTGATTGCTTTCCCTGCCTGATTATCATTTTGCCTCTGACGAAGATTCTGCTGGGATCAAAAGCTCAGGCCCCTTTAGACTCCATTTTACTCCTTTGGCTCGCCACTGATATTCAATAAGCAGTTTTCAGCATTTTTTTTTTTTTTTTGCAACAGATAATTAGCCAGTCACAAGACACATATATCATTAACGATTCTAACCAATACCAAAATACGGTAGCCTGAAAGTAAACTTCGGTGTGTTTGTGTCTGTGCCGCTCTACGAATGAGTCGGTACGTGTTGTGTGTCGGCTGCGGTGTACTTTGAAACAACAGAAACAGAAAAAAGAAAGAGGCACGCAATGAAAAGCCTCATTTAGCGAGAAAGTTGATCGCTTCCATTTTCCTCCCATGTTGTTGTCAATGGAAGCTAAAGAGAATGCTTTTAGCAAGTACCAGTACCTAAAGAGGACCTTAGGAACCCGTTGTTTTGAATACTGTGCTCGGTACCAATTCAAAACGCAGTCGAAGTTATCAGAATGCCATCATAATAGAACTGATAGCTCTATAGAAAACTTGTTTAGGTCAGTAAAGGTTGCCGTAATGCAATCTTTGTGGAATTGTCTCATTACAACTTCTGAGCATTTTGAGAAAACGTGTAGAGTATTTTCGTTTTGCATATAAATGTTAAGAAATAGTTTGAACTATGAAAATAACTAGAAATGTCGCTATGGAGACTGATGCCTCCGCCATAATGCATGATTCTCCCAATAGGCGTAGAGTACAATGTCTTCACAATGTGTGATCCATGACAGTTTCACATAACTGGCAAAATATTGAAATGACAGGTTTGTCAGAAATGTCTTGAACTGGGTTTGCTATAATTTTCTAAGAGTGCAGGTACACATATTTGGGGAATTGAGAATTTTTACTTGAATTCTGACAGACCTTTTCATAAGTTTATGCATTGAGTAATTTCCAAGGTATGAAGAAAGAGTGTAATGACGGTACAAAATAGATTTTTTTTTTTTTTTTTTTTTTTTGGGGGGGGGAGCATTGAAACCTGGCCTTTGACCCTTAACCCTTGACCTTCTGGCTGGAAATTTCCCAGAGAATCTCCATTAGGTAATGCATGTATTAAGTTTTGAAACTAATAATGCAAGCATTGCATATACTAGTATATGAGGGAAATAGTAAAATTTTGAGAAGTTGACCTTGACCTTTGACCCCTGACTATTGACCCACGACCCCTAAATTCCCAGATAATCCCTGCCAGTCAGTACATGCGTATGTACCAAGTTCCACGAAGATACATTGACCCATTTGCGAGAAAAGTGATATTGCAACATTTTCACCTAACCTTTGACCTTTTGACTTTTGACCTTATGACATGAAACTCTCTCTGGAGAATCTTTACGCAGTAGTACATGTCCACACTAAGTTTCAAGAAAATACCTTTGGGCATTGCATAGATATGGGGGAAATTGCAACATTTGTAGTATTTGACCTTGACCTTTTGACCTTTGACCTCTTGCCAATGTCACTAAAATCTACTCAACTAATTGTCCCATCATGTATCATCCTTGGACCAAGTTTGGTGAAAGCTGCTTCATCCAGTTTTGAGTTATCACGTAAACAGATAAATTTTAGGATTTGACCTTGATCTTTGACCTTTGACCTCTGTCCAAATTTCACTGAAAAACTAATGAATTGTCCCATCATACATCATCCTCCAACAAAGTTTAGTGAAATTTGCTCCAACCAGTCTTGAGTTATCGCGTAAACGGATACAATTTCATTTGACCTTGAACTTTGACCTTTGACCTTTAGCCGATTGCACCCAAAATCTAATAAAATAATTGCCCCATCATACTTCATACTTGGACCAAGTTTGGTAAAATTCCAGTAAATATTACTCAAGTTATCGCGTAAACGAAAGCGGACGGACGGACGGACGGACGGACAACCCGAAAACATAATGCCTCCGGCACCACTTCGTGGCGGAGGCATAAAAAGGTATGGCTACTTCAACAATGTTGTATATAATAGTTCGATTAGCCGTGATGCATAAAGTGAATTCATGAATTCATCTGACTAATCTTTACCGAATTGATGATGACTTCTATAAGCCATCAATTAAGCTTTTATCAGATAGGTATCTCTGCAATCGTTGTCAAACTGCTTTGGAGTGATAAGACGCCAACTAACGAACAAAATGCCACATATAATCGCGCCATTTTCAAACATTTTTGTTAGCGTCACCCGACCAATTTTCAAGTGACGAATGTAACGCTATAAACATATTACTGTATAATAGCAGACTGCTTTACAATATATAAATATTACGATTAACTGTTGAATAAAAAATAAATAAAACGATGAGGCAAAGTTTAAGAAATGAATAAATGCAGATGATCATGTTCAATATCTAAAGCAAGATATTACAATCAGTCACACGGCGATGTATCATGCTTCATTTACATGTTATTTGATTTCTATAAGTTATACTATCTTTAAAATTGAAGTCCCCTTTCCTTCTTGATGAATTTGTTTTAGCCGGGTTTTCGTTAAAGGTTTACTTACAAGGAAACGCTATATAAAAACAACAAATGCTATACATCGACAGAATGACCTATACATACATGACACACTTCTGTACACTGTGATAAGGATCTGTTCTTTTTGAATGAACTTGGACTTGGTCTGAGGGGAAGATAAAAAATAAGTGTACCACGTGATCTGTTATATGAAGTATGGGTAATAACATTATTGCGAAAGGGTGTATTCCCGCCTTTTCTAGACAGGTAAAGGATGAAAACTTGGTACATGTATGCTATCATATAATAAAAGCCTGTAGCCAGAACTGATTTACGATATCTTCAACCTTTCAGAAAGTTCCAATTTTCAACTTAAATAGTAGTGATAGCTTGTAAGAGTAAATTAGCATCCCTCTGACTATTTTTAGTCAATATGCATGCTATTAAGCCAGCTGGACATTATCTAGAGCGATCAATGGGCGCGATTATCACCACGCGTGGTTAATCCAAACAATGCTCTGCCGGCTTCTTCGGTTTCAGTGTTGTTTTTTGTTTCTATTTCCCCCTTTTAAAAAGGAAGGTTCCTTAGTCCAGCCATTGTTTTCGCTTCCTGCTAAAGACATTGAACAGTTCAGCAAAGCGGAAGTATAGATCACTAAACGGCGACATAAACTCATGATGATAATAGGACTTAGATCAGAGCCAAAAGTGCGCTCCTTCATTACTCTAGAATGAGAAAAAATACCCTGTGTTCAAAGTTGGCTTGGGCAGGAAGCAGTTACCTTTATATACAAACATGAAGAATATTGTTTCATTGTCGGTGAGCTACAACGATCTCGCTAAGTAGGGAGGCAGAGATGCCAACCTTTGGAAGCACAAATCCGGACTCAGCAGCTCCAAAATCCATATTTTTCCACCAGAATCCGTAGTTTCTCCATCTCCCTCTTTTTGCTATTTGAATTAAACTCGTCGACTTATGAGGCCTACAGGCTCTAAACAAAACATTACGACACATGCCGAAGTATCGAGCTGGACACCAGCACGATAAAGAATCCAAACTACGCAATGTTCAGCGTTGATTGATTGCTTTCTCGCAATGCATACATGTGAAGTGCATGTATGTACCTCCAGAAACTTGCTGGGCTGTTTATGGAAGCTTCCACTATCTAGCAGGGGAGGGGGAATGCTTTCATCTTCTCAAGAAAGCTTCTGTGTGAGCGAATGCAAAACTCTCTTCGGTGTTTCCAACTATTGTTTACTATAAAACATAATCATGCGTTGTTTTCAGGCTTTTTCATTTTACTGGATTTTAAACATCAGTATTTTCCAAAGTATTCCAATTTCTTTTACCCTAACTGGAATCGGAAACTCTGCTATAACGATGATCGCAAAAATGCCGCGCTGTGTGTGGTTGCGCCAATGTGCAAACATGTGGTATCACTTTCAAGTTTAAAGGAAAGACCCATGTGCTCCTGCCTAAGAGGTTACTGCAAGTTCGATGGATCGAATGCGCCATAGCTGAGCTGAATGGCTTGTTTACGGTAAACATGGAGTTGACATTAGATACGAAAAAGTCATTACGTCTTTCACGAGGAAAAACATACAAAACAAACAAACAAAAAACACCTACGAACGAATGTTGATAGCCAAAACTTTGAAAAGTAATAAGCAGTTATGATGAGCGTGAACTGAAATTGTCATGATTTTGCTGTCTAACCAGGTGATGCCTGCATCTCATTGGACCTAATCGTAGTGAATTTGTCTGGGCATACGAGACCTTTTAAGTATTTCTGTGATTGCATTTTTAATTGACTGATTAATTGATATCCTTTTTTATTGTTCAGGGAACATAAGATATTCGATTAAGTACACTATATTCGGCTGTTTGATGTTTCCTACTATGCGCCAAAAGAAAGGCTATAGAATCACGATATCTTTGCAATGATTCCTTTACTTCAACTAATGAGCTGGTTCTTCGATCGATATTTCCAGGATATTTACACACTGTTTATTCCAGTGCGCGCATTCTTTCGTCTGGCACGCATCTGGGTGTGGCACCTGCTTTTGTGGAAATTTCCACAAGGGAGAGGGGTGGGTGTCAAGTTTCTTCGAGCCGAAGAGACTGCGTTTATTCAGTATTTCACAATCTCTTCGCACTAATTTATTGTCATTCGTGCTTTCCCCTTATTCTTTGCTGATATTCAACATTTAGATTTAACTTTACGAAGGTTGGTAGATGGATCTTTTTGTTGTGAGGTGTATGTAATTTCTTTTTTTATCATTCTTTGGAGGGGAAAGAAGAGTAAGGGGGAAAGAAGAATAAGAGGGAAAGTGAAATAAAACGAACGGCACGTACGCTCAGCATTCACAGTAAGACGTCTTTTTGTACCAGCATAGTTTTCATCATCACCATCAGACATCACTCAGATCATTTTAGCCTTTTCCTATTAACTTAAATGCATAGTCCCTCGAGATAAACACCGAGGAAAATAAATAAGTATAACAAATACAAAGTATCAACACCTCCCAACAACACAAATATTTAGAAAAGACAACACACGTCGCTTCGATTCGAAAAAGTATTGCAGGAAAGCGGAGAAATCGCCGTTACGAAAATAACAGTGCGAGACACTTGAAAGAATTACGTTTAAATATTTAAAAGCATAAAGGGAACGGATAAAGTGATATAAAATGGAAGAAATCGTACCAAACGACGTGTGAGAAACAACAGAAATAGAACAATAAGTTCTGTAGTAAGATTAGGCCCTAGCAAAAGTTTGCAGCACCGAAAGCTACGCGAAAATTAAATTTAATACACATTGGAAACTCGGTATTACGACGAGATCCTCGAGATCGTCAATAAACGATACAAAACAAGGGAAGTTAATTCATTTTGACCTGAAAATAGTTTGTTATAAGTATTCTGTTATATGAGATCTCCTTTTATAGGCCTAGAAATACATCGAGTTTCCACGATATTCGGGAAAGAAAGTTCGAACACTTTTCACCTGCACATACTGCAGTACACATCATCAATACAAGAACAGAAACTCACCTCTTCCTTGCAGAAAAATGATGCAATAACGTTACAAAAAACATACACAACACTCTAAAAATCATTTCGTACTTGGGAGGCAAGGGACAAGCGGATGAAGAAGAAGAGAAAAAGAAGCAGACATTGCACAACGGAACGCTTTCTACCCCGCCTCAAAACGAAATAGGGTACTGTAGTGGCAGCTGGCTACAGTGTGTAGCTACTGCAGTCACACTCCCCAGCCGGCCACACATGGGGATACCACGGCGATCCATGTAAACATCCAGGGTCCGTAGGCGGCAGGGATTCACGCGCGCGAAGTTCTGTTCGGTGTACACAGTACGCAAGCAGTGAATTGCGTGTGCGCACACTTTTCTATAATGGAAGCTACGAACACACACACGTCGAGTACACAGACACAGACACACACAAATGCGGGCAACCAGGCAACGCGGGCCGGCTGGAGAATGAAACATGTACAGTGTGTAGTCTGCTAGTATATTGCAATTGCAGGGATGATAACTTCGGGCGTCAGGGCTCGCTGCGCTGGGGCCGCTCGCGCTTCCGGCCCGGGGGCGCGCCGGGGAGAGGCGGGGAAGCCTACCGCATGGATGTAGCGCTTGCTGCATAGGCGATAGGGCATTATCGGAATTTCCAAAAACCGTAATTTTTAGGCGACATTCCGTACTCCCGTAATCGTGATCATTTCCCGTAACAATTACGGGAAATCCGTAATAGTTGGCATCTCTGGGGAGGACGAGTCAATCACTTCATAAGTGAGTGCATCAATTACCCGAGCAATATATTTCCAGTTTAGAAGTTGGCACATATATGTATATATACACACACACAGTATATGTTTATATATATATATATATAAATATATATAGATATAGATATATATATATACAGTACATGTATATATAGAAACTTTTTTTTTTTAAAATGTTATATAGGGGTCCTATATCTCGCAATCTAGTAACACTATTTCAATTTTCATAATTGATCTCGTCTCTATTATAACATGCAATATCGCTAATTTTTTATCTTTTGATCTGTAAGTGAAGAGTTTGTTTGCAAAAACCGAGAAGTCCATATTTGCCAAATGGAGATATTTGCGATGAAAGTTCAAGAAAAATAAGGAGAATAATAAGAAAATTTTTGCTTCTTTTGACCATAACTTCAAAAATATACCTTTATATGTAGTGAACATATATATCATTTAAAAGGTATTATTTTGTACTTTATGACAGAGATCGTACTTCAAAATCTTCAAAAATGGACTTATCGGTTTTTGCAAACAAACCCTTCAATTGTTCGATGTATTTTTATATTCAATGTATGACGGCGATAGATTATGTTCTCACTAGCTAATGTTTACAATGTGTGCTTGCTTATGAAGTTCTTGAAAGGAGTATAATGTCGGCGTTGGAATGTTGGAAATAATAATTTGTCCGTGTATTGAAAAAAATGAGGATTAGCGGACGATGAAAAAAGGTTTGAATCATGAATTGTCGGATAACGTCGACAGGTTGATGATATAAACATTAGCGTATCATGGGAAAGATTAAGTAATGATGAGCCAATGATATCGCAGGGCTCCACACTAACTTTTATTTTTTGACCACCAAAGTCATTGATTTCTTTCTTTTTTTTGTGGCCAAAAAAAATCAAGAAAAACATAGGAAAAACTAAATCGGTCCTACTAAAAACAATTATAAGCATTACTGAAGTGATAGAGGTACCCATGTCTAAAATAAATGAATAAAAAATTCAATCATCTTATCACCATTATTCTGAGTTCTAAGATTTAGCAAATAGGCTTATAGATAATTATAAAAGTTGATGCCTATTTAGGTGGTCATAGCTTACTTTTGAAATGAGAAAGTGGGAGCATTTGCAGATTGTTTGTTTTAGCATTGTAAAGAGCCGAAAGTTACCGCTATTCATTTCTGATTGTAAAAGCAATCATCCAAAATTTACTATAGTATGTTAGAACCTTACGAAGCCAAATATTACCATTTTCATTTTCAAATATAAAAGTAAACAAGAGACATTCATTTTAGCATCTTACAAAACTGAATGTTATCCTTATTGATTTCCGAACGTGAAAGCAAACATCCTCTATTTTTTTAAGCATCATACTGAGCCTATTTATACTGTTAATAATTTCCAAATGTGGAGGCAATAATCTGTTATTTATGTTAGCATCGTACGGAGCAGAACATTACAGTTATTCATTTCCAAATATAAAAGCAAACATCCGACATTTATTTCATCATCGTACGGAGCCGAATGTTACTGCTGTCCACTTGCGAAAGTGAAATGAGTCATCTAACAATTATTTTATCATATCGTACGGGGCCGAATGTTACTGTTTTCGCCGTTTTTGAACGTTAAGGCAGACATCAGACAGTTGATATGTTCTAACCATCAAACACAGCCGATTGTTACTGTTATTCATTTCGAAATGTAATAGCAAATACCGACATTTATTTTAGCATCGTAAGGAGCAGAATGTAACTGCTATTCACTTCCAAACGTAAAAGCAATCATGTGACATTGATTATTTTGGCATCTTCCGGAACCGAATGTTATTGCTATTTACTTTCGAAAGTAAATATCAATAAAAATAATATAAGCAAGTATCCGACATTTATTCAAACATCGTACAGAGTTGAATATTATTATTATTCATCTCCGAACGTCGAAGGGAGCTGAATGTTGTTGTTATATTTTGAACGTAAAAGCATATATCAGACATTTATTTTATTATCGTATATACGGAGTTATTTTTTGTTATTCATTTCCGAACGTCACAGCAAACATGCATTATTTATTTTAGCATCTTCCGGAGCTGAATGTTATTGCTATTTACTCTGGAACATAAAAGCAAACATCAGACATTTATGTTATTATCGTATATATGGAGTTGAATATAATTGTGTTCATTTCCAAACCATCGAACGCAGCTGAATGTAATACTGTTATTCATTTCGAAATTTAAAACCAAACATCCGACAGTTATTTTAGCATCTTATGGAGCAGAATATTACTGCTATTCACTTCCGAACGTAAAAGCAATCATCTGACATTTACTTTAGCATCTTCCGGAGCCGAATGCTATTGCTATTTACTTTTGGAAGTAAAAGCAATCATCCGTCATTTATTTCATTATCGTACGGACTTGAATATTATTGTTATTCATTTCCGAATGTCAAAGGGCTCATTTGACATTTACTTTAGCATCTTCGGGAGCTGAATGTTATTGCTATTTACTTCCGAACGTAACAGTCGCAGCGGACAACTATAATTAACTCCCCCGAAACCCTCGAAACGTTTTGAATTTTCAACCGTCATCGAGGCAGTGCGAATCCGGCGTTCTCATTTTCGCCAAAATTTCACCTTCTCATATCTCCGCTATACGTTGACCAAAATCGCTCAAACTTTCAGTATCAATGCAAAACTAGAAATGTCGCTACAGCGACTGGTTATACCCCCGCCCAACAACATTTCATAAGCTTTGGTCAAAACAACATTTCATAAGCTTTGGTCAAAAAACTGAGGAAGTAGTTAAATCCGCAAGATCTTTCCTTGATCTTCTGCCGTTAATATGCCGTTACCATGGCAACGTACTTTCGGGCACTGTCGAAAAATGCGTCTTGCACATCTACAACCAAAGGCACACATCTGTACCAAGTTTCATGGAAATTGGGCAAAAACTGAGGAAGTAGTTTGCAACACAAAATTTTCCATCATTTTGGCTCATAATATGTGAGCTGTTACCATGGCAACATACTTTTTGTCACTGTCAAGAAATGTGTCATGCTGACCTATATCCTAAGACAAACATTCAATATGAATTCCATGAGCATTGGAAGAACACTGATGAAGCAGTTTTGCCATGAAGCATTTTGCCCTATATTTTACCAATAACATGCCGTTATCATGGCAACGCACTTTTTGCCACTGCGGAAATATGTGTCTTGCACATTAACATATTCAGATGAATATCTGTACCTAATTTCATAAAAATTGATCAAAAACTGTGGGAGGAGTTCGCGACGCAAGATTTGTACCCATTTTTGCCCATAATATGCCGTTACCATGGCAACGTACTTTTGGGTACTGTCAAAAAATGCGTCTTGCACATCTACAACCCAAGGCACACATCTGTGCCAAGTTTTATGGGAATCGGTTGAAAACTGAGGAAGTAGTTTGCAACACAAAATTTTCCATCATTTTGGCTCATAATATGTGAGCTGTTACCATGGCAACATACTTTTTGTCACTGTCAAGAAATGTGTCATGCTGACCTATATCCTAAGACAAACATTCAATATGAATTCCATGAGAATTGGAAGAACACTGATGAAGCAGTTTTGCCATGAAGCATTTTGCCCTATATTTTACCAATAACATGCCATTACCATGGCAACGCACTTTTTGCCACTGCGGAAATATGTGTCTTGTACATTAACATATTCAGATGAACATCTGTACCTAATTTCATAAAAATTGATCAAAAACTGTGGGAGGAGTTCGGACGCAAGATTTGTACCCATTTTTGCCCATAATATGCCGTTACCATGGCAACGTACTTTTGGGTACTGTCAAAAAATATGTCTTGCACATCTACAACCCAAGGCACACATCTGTGCCAAGTTTTATGGGAATCGGTAGAAAACTGAGGAAGTAGTTCGCGACGCAAGATTTGCAACGGACCGACCGCCCGACCGACCGCCCGACCGCCCGACCGCCCGACCGTCCGCTATACAAATATACCAGGCCTGAGAGGCTCTGGTTGAAACTATGCGCATGAGGTGACTTCAGTAGCACTATTTTCTGAGGGGCGCAGCCCCGAAGAAAATAGTGCTACTGAAGTCACCGAAGGCACATAGTTTCAACCGGTGCCTCGAAAAATTGGCCTGGTATATTTGTTTTATATCCCTCCCAATGAATTTAATAGTATTCGACTGCTGGTATTCTGTAATTTACCTCTTTTTTAAGGGCATCTTGCTTTACTTTTCAAGAAGATTGACTAGTCATTCACGCTCGGGAAAGCAGCTCAGCAGGAGGGCAGCGTGTACGCGTACTATGAAGAGACAACTGTGCGCTCAGCCGCTGAAGTGTACTCGGTGCATTGCTGTACAACGTACTGGTAAACATGTGCAAACTGCAAACTCACTACGCGCTTCATACATGCAATACGCCTATCCGATCTGTCAACAAGTACGTTCGGTTGCCAGTGCGGTGATGTGCGTGCTCGAGCTGATCAACGATGTGACTGTGAGCTGCAGTTGATTGTGTTTTCTGTCGTCTTTCTACCTAGCTGTCATTTCGTACATGAATATGGACTATCATTTCCTGTTAAAATGCAAGTATACATTGTAAATTTGGGTAGCATTCAGTAACAGCGTATAAGGTTAGATTAGGCACTGGAAAAATTCTAGCAATTAAAGCATCGAGTGCCACTGTAAATTCGTGTGATTCGTACGGTGTTCTAACGTAAACAGTGAACAAGTTAGACTCTAACTTACTCGTTAGACACTCTAAAAAATAATTATTAGGAATGAGATTACGGGAAATAGGGCCTACTGTTAGACAGGTAGAACTAACGTATAGGCTTAACTAGCGCTAACGTTAGAGCAGGCCTACTATCTACTGCAGTTTCGTTTGTCAACATCTTTTGGGTGGGTCGCTCGAATTTAATAGTGAACTGCGAGACCAACTTTCAAACGGCGAAGCATGAACTCCCCAAAAACCTACGGTATGTCGAAGAACCCTAGCTTGCTTATTGTTGTCTAATTATAGATCTACGATATCGCCTACTCTGTTGTAACGTAGAATGAGGGCTTTATAAGAGTCTGAGTCTGAGTCTCTCCAACGTAACCCGTGTCGCATTGAGTGTATGCGTGCCTTGTGGTTCTCGCGAAGTGCAGTGATCTAAGGCGCCGCGATACCCATTCATTTGTACATGAAATCTCTCGCGAAGCGAAGGTGCTGCGATACCCATTCATTTACACGTGAAATATTTCGCGTCGCGACGCGAAGCAAAAAAGGCGCGAAAATCACCAGCGTGGTATAGTTTTTACCATTTCCCTAGGGAGTATAGTCTTTTTCGCGCACTTGTATGGTAGAATTATGTTTTGTTGTTTACAGTGCTCTCGACCAATCAGAGGACGAGATGCATTTTGTGAGGGATATAATGATTCCTATATACCCCCTTCAAACTTCGTTTGGCGCGGGTATAATCATGATTTCTATCAACATAAGAAAAATCACGAGAAACGATCGAGAACTTTTCAAGTTATACATTTCATGTTTCGCTGTCTCAGAAAACTACCGTCCGATTATTTCCAGACACATCTGGACGCACCACTTAATATTCATGAAACTTGACATACATATTCATAAGACATGTGCGGACGTCAATGTAGCCCTGTTCGCTTTGCCAAAGACCTATTTTTGAATTTACAAGTGAAAATAAATGAGGTATCTTGTCAGAAATCTCGGATTAGCAAACGAGAATAATGACGTCATATTCTAAGAAAACCTGATTTGCGCTTGCGCAATAAATGGACTTTCCCATGCTGCTTCGATCCACTGAGCTGATTAGTCGAATGCAATGCAGCGTACTGTTACTGTGCGATGGCGAGGTGGCTGCTGCGGATGCCTAGTACACTGCACATGCATGCTATGAGAGTGGTCGACGCGGGGTGTCGATAAGCACAATGTAGCAGTGCGCTGCAGGGGACTGCGCCACCTAAAAAACAAGCGACTTACGATATCAGAACTGGCCTATTAAAAAGAATGTAGCTAATATCTGAATATCTATCAGCTATGATACCAGTTGCAAATTCATGACATTGGATTATTCGGACTTAACACAGATTTTACTGCACTAGTAAGTAACATTACAACAACAAATTCCCGGTACGAGTTACGATCAGAGTACAGCAGTGCCGTACGGCACTGAAGTACAGGTGACGTGAGAGCGACAAAGATGTGGGTACGTGGGACTGTACCCTGTCTTCCCATGTGCTAGAAAAAGTGCACCACTTTCGATTATTTCCAGACATATCCGGACGCATGACTTCTCTAATGTGATATTTCAGAGTTCCGGAAAGAAATACATACTTAGTAACATACTTGAGAGTTTTTTGTTGTTCACGAAGTCAAAATGTGAAATTTTAGCACAATTTCTGACAATTATTTTCCGTTTTGAGAGTGAAGTTATGCTCCATTTTGGAATATTTTATCGTCGTTATTTAAAAAAGGTAACATAATGGCAGGTTAAAATGAGGTTTTTACTTTTCATAACTGTTCGGATTATCAAAAAATATGAATAAATAGTAAAGTTACAGCAGTTTTGCTGCGACACTTTCCTTGCGGTTTTCGTGCGAAACGTGTTCATTCAAGAGGAAAGCGAAGTCAGGTCAAAATGAAAACAGTGAGTTAATTGTACCCGTCCGCTGCGACTGGTAAAAGCAAATAACAGACATACATTGTATATTTTATCATCGTATATACGGAGTTGAATACTATTGTTATTCATTTGCGAACATCAACGGAATCATTAAACATTAATTTTACCATCGAACGCAGCTGAATGTTACTGTTATCAATTTCGAAATTTAAAAGCAAACATCCAACCGTTATTTTAGCATCGTATGGAGCAGAATATTACTGCTATTCACTTCCGAATGTAAAAGCAATCATCGGACATTTATTTTAGCATCTTCCAGAGCCGAATGCTATTGCTATTTACTTTTGAAAGTAAAAGCAATCGTCCGTCATTTATTTTATCGTACGGACTTGAATATTATTGTTATTCATTTCCGAACGTCAAAGGGATCACTCGACATTTAATTTAGCATCTTCGGGAGCTGAATGTTATTGCTATTTACTTTCGAACGTAAAAGCAAACATCAGACATACATTGTATATTTTATAATGGTATATACGGAGTTGAATATTATTGTAATTCATTTCCGAACATCAAAGCAATCATTGAACATTAATTTTACCATCGAACGCTGCTGAATGTTACTGTTATTCAATCTAAATTTAAAAGCAAACATTCAACCATTATTTCAGCATCGTATGGAGCAGAATATTACTGCTATTCACTTCCGAACGTAAAAGCAATCATCTGACATTTGTTCTAGCATCTTCCGGAGTTGAATGTTATTGATATTTACTTTCGAAAATAAAAAACAAACATCCGTCTTTTATTTTATCATCATACGGAGTTGAATATTTTTGTTATTCATTTCCGAACGTCAAAGGGATCATTCGACATTTACTCTGAAGCATCTTCCGGAGCTGAATGTTATTGCTATTTACTTTCAAACGTAGGGCAAACATCCGACATTTATCTTATCATCGTACGGAGTTGAATATTATTATCATTCACTTCCAAAGCAAACATTCGGTATTTATTCTAGTATCATACGGAGTCAAATGTTACCGTGATTCCTTTCCAAAATCAAAAGCAAACATGCGACATTTATTTTTGCGTCTTAGGAGCCGATTGTTACCGCTGTTCATTTTCAAAAGTAAAGGGAAACATCCGACTTTTTTTTTGTGGCCCTATCGGGCCACCATAATTTCACCAATGAAATTTGGGTGGCGCAGGTCGTTAAAAGTCGTGAATAGCAGACGCGGTGTCGGATCCACGAGGCTAGATGATCCTATCAAACCGATGTCGATTTGTTCTAATAATTATTGTGTGATGAACGCATGTGCACAACTTCCGCAGGTGTACTTCTTTAGAAAGAAACGAACAATCAAGGCAGTGGACATCAGAGTGTGATTAAATCAAAAAGAAGCCCCTGAAATCGGAATTTGATAAAAATGGGGATAGTCGAACTCCATGAAATGTATTTTGATTGAGCGGTAAAATAGAACTTGGTTAAAATATAACGGGAATGTGCCCTTGAATACCCTCGTCCACCCTCGTACAACCCGCGCCAATCGAGACGCAAATTCCCTGGGATGGATTTTCCGTGCGGGCGGATGGATTCGTCCACTGAACGCGTATACCCGGGGGATACGCGTGAGTGGCCTTGTCCAGATCTCGGAAAAGCGTGACGTTTCCCGCGGTCGACACTGTAGGTTTAATTGGATGAATGTCTATATTGTCAAAGAGAGCAGGTATTTGGGGATTTGAGGATTTTTTCTTGATTTTTGACCCTGTTATAAGTTTATACATTGAGTAATTTCGAAGATATGGAGAAAAAAGTGTAATTTTTGTATAGAATAGAAAAATTTTCAAAGATTTAACTCTGGTCTTTGACCCTTGAGCTTTGACCCTATGACCCTAAAATTCCCAAGAGAATCACTGTCATAACATATTCACTTGACCTTTCACCTTTGACCTCATAGCCCAAAACTCTCTCTAGATAATTTTTATTGGGCAATACATGTATACACTAAGCTTCAAGAAAATACCTTAAGGCATTCCATAGAAATGGGGGAAATAGTGAAATTTTGAGCATTTGACCTTGACCTTTGACCTTGAGCATGTGCACCCAGAAGTTGATAGCACAACTTCGCCCAGTCTTACACATACATGCCAAGTAATATCTCTAATAGGTTTTTAGTTATGCTGTCCACAAAATTTATTATGGACGGACGGAGGGATGGAAGGATGGAAGGACAGGCGGAATGACAGAAAGATGGACAACCCAAAAACATAATGCCTCTGGCGTCACTTCGTGGCGGAGGCATAAAAAAATTAAAAGCTGAAGATATATGCTAAACAAACAAATAAAACTAGAAAAGCACTCACAGAGTGCAGGGACCTCTGCCAAGCAGCTCATTTCCACCCATTATACATGCATGCTGAAAACCGCCCAATGTCCCAATATGGAAGCCTTTTGCTCTGTCATAAGCTTCCAGCCACGCGGCGCCTGGCCCGTGAGCACAGCACGCACTTTAGAGCCCGCAAGACATGCAAACCCCAAATACACAGAACTTGAATTCCCAGGTTCATTGACCCTAGATCTGCCAAAAGACCAAAAATACTTCAAAAATCCATAAAAATTTCTAGATCACCACCAAAATTGAATAATTTGTTTATTGTGTCATTATAAATTTTTCCTGCAAATTTCATTCAAATCCATTCTCAAATTTTTTTTTGTTATTTAGCAAACAGACAAACCAACGCCGATGATCACTCAACCTCCACCATTATTGACAAAGGTAATAAAGCGTGCCTGACCATTCCTTATGGATGAAAAACCACACAGGCAAAGTACTGCGCTCCCTCCTTAGACATGCACCAAGTTCGGTGTGCGAAAGAATACGCAATTTGCATATTCCTCGACCGTGCATGCATGTGCTGAAATGGGACAAAAGGCATTTCCATGGGAGGTTGCTGTGAGATCGCAAAGAGGTCACATGGTGGGCTTTGGCATTGAAGAGGTCGCACCAGCAGCGAGATCACGTTGACTTGCGGTAATCAGGTGCAAGCTCATGGTCACTTTCAACTCGCGCCAGATCGCAGGCTCAGGTCGCACAGTGGGCATTGGGCTTCAGTAGAACTCATCAGTGAAAGTTTAATGAAAATCGACAATTGATTCAAAAGTTATGAATTTTTGAAGTTTTGGTGTTGTTATCACTGGAAAAGAAGACTACTACACTTCATGATGTCATTATGGACAACACTTCAAAGAAAATATAAAGAAAATGAAACATATTTTCATCTTTGTAGCATAATGAAAGAGCACTTGACTTTGAATAGCTCTTTCAGAAAGCAGAGGGGAATAATATTTCCCTTAAAACATTTGTCAGAAAAAAGTCAATGGAATGTGTACTTTTCATGAATGACATTTTGTGGAATTCTCCTTATACTTTCTTTATATTACTGTCCATAAATTACACCATGAATTGTAGTTAGTCTTTTTATCTTGTGATGACAGCACCAAAACTATAAAAAAATTTATAACTTTTGAACAGATTGTCCAATTTTCCTCAAACTTTCACTGGTGTGTGTAGTAATATTACTGCTTTCACTCAATCCACATTTATTGGGATTAACCCATATAATTCAATGACCTGGGAGACACACTTCTGTTGCAAGGCAATGGATATTTCTGGTCACTACTGGAAACATCCACTTCAGTACTATGACAAGGGAGAGGTTTGTGGTTGCATCCTCTGTTACAAGCAACATTTACACATTTAAACTAGACGTGTCGCTATGTGACTGGTATGCCTCGGCCATAATGCATGGTTCTCACAATAGGTCTACAGTTCCTGTATGGTATGTCTTGACAATGTGTGACAACAGTTTCACATAACTGGCAAAAAATTTAAATGATATGTTCATCACAAATGTGTTGATTGTTCACTTTCCTTTATTGTTTTAGGAGAGCAGTATTTGGGGATTTGAGGTTTTTTACTTGACCTTTGCCACTTTTATTAGTTTATACAGTGGGTAATCTCCAAGGTATGGAGAAAAAGTGTAATTTCAGCATTAAATAGTAAAATTCTAGCATTTTAACCTGGTCTTTGACTCTTGACATTTGCCCCCATGGCCTTAAAATTCCCCAGAGAATCACTGTCAGGCAGTACATGCATAAATATGTACGAAGTTTGTACCGAGATTGTACTGAGTTGTTATATTGGAGTTTTCATTACAGGATATCCAGCACAAATCCTAGACAGCTTCTTTCAAAATAGTGATCCACTATCACATGCTATACTTGGATGTGCATATACAATCAGGCTCTGGCACATAATCACTTAATATGCAGTATACTATTCCTTGATTTCAATCTGATGCAGAGCTGAAGCATGAATTAGGCCTATCTATCACCTCCACACAATTTAAACATTCTATGAATGTACTCTTGCATGGCAATCTTCGGCATCAACCACAGAAAGGAGTAACGTCTTTGGTTCAAAGAGTTTGGCATGATTTGCACAAATGCAAAGCTTTAAATAGAAGTACAAAGGACATACAAGAAAAGTTTTACTGTCAGAACAATTCAAACATCACAAATTTGCAAACAGAACAAGCACTTTTAATCCCATTAATTTTTTGGTCAATTCTTTGTTCAGGTAATAAAATAAGCATATTAATGAGGTTGGTAACGGAAGGACATAAAATGTACAATTTCATCAACACACACAAACATTAGTCGTCACTTGATAGAAGTTCTCCCAATGCCAAATACCATTTGCTATCAACCATACCGTATTCGCCAGCGCTAAGCCTGTACACCAGCACAAGCAAATTACTGTCTTTCCAACTCAGAGAATCACCAGCCTAACCAACACACATAATCATTTATGGACTATGCAATGTGCCAAGGCGATATCAACCACTGAATTAGTCAGACAATGATACAGATGATGCTGTGATCTGCAGTCAAGTAGCGACATTTCTTTATTCCTCTACCTTCTTATCACTGTCATGGTGTCAATTCAACAGTTTAGTGTAGAAAAGAAAGCACAGCAAAACTGCAAGTTGATGAGCATAGCCACTGCGGCAATTCTCCCTATCACATATCTCTCCGAAACCTAAACGTGTGTGGCGCTCTAATTTTTTTACCCCTAATTCTTGGGATAAAAACTTCCAGTTCTGAATATAGATGTGTTAATGTACACTTTTATGCACATTGAAGGCTGAAGTACTAGTATTCATAGATCGTATCAAATTCTGTCTTATAATGAATAATAGTTATTTTCTAATCTGCAACTTTATGTTTGATAGATGGGATTCTTCTCGAAGCGGCCCAATGCAGGGCCAATGATGCCAAACGAGGAAATTATGGAAAATATCTATAGATGAAGGACATGATGTTGCTGAAGTTCAGTGGAGAGCATGGAAATATCTGCTTTGCAGGAAAGACCATTTCAGCCTGAAGTCAAACTCGCGTATTTGTTCGCGACAGAAACATTCTCCGAAATTGGTCATCAGGTCGATCCATGTTTGCTTGTGCATGACCAGTTCTGTGCGTTTTGAATGTACGATCAAAGATCCTACACTGCGTAGGTTCTTTGGTACGGTACAATCTTCCAGAACCGCAAAAACCAGAAGTACACGTCCCAGAAGTGATCGATCAGATATCGGTATCGCAAGGTGATATCACTTGATATCGGCTATAGAACCGCAAAAACTGGAAGTACACGTCCCAGAAGCGATCGATCAGATATCAGTATCGCAAGATGATATCGCTTGTTATAAAATGGGTTCAAGAATGTAGCCAATTGGAAGCGCTGAAATGAGTCACGTGTGCGTGCATTAATTTTTACTATCATGCACGGCCTTGCAAAAAAGCGTAAAGTCACTGACGTCACAATGTTTACACTAGCAGTGCGCACTTAATCAGTTGTTACAAGTGCGTCGCGCGCTACCATACGCGCTGTCAATCCTGTAAACAACTTCTCGTTCGGGTTGCCAGCCGGCCTTTCTTGTGCACAACAATCATGTGGCGTACGTATACGCTTATACATACAGTACTTACATGTGCGGGATTTCCGAGTGCGACATGCGTAAATGTTTGGGACGAACATCCTCGGACGTCTTGACCCACAAAGGTACGTGAAAAACGCTGACAAATGCTGTTAGTTTTCAAATTTTCGACCCATTTTATAAAACAAATGATGCACAGGATTATTTCGTGGCGTCAGTGGAGGCGTAGCTCACTCTCGGGTATTTACAATGTAGTGCAACATGCACTCGGCTTCGCCTCGTACATGTTTCACAATTGTAAATACCCTCGAGTGCACTATACGCCTACACTAACGCACTCTATCCTGTGCATCATTTGTATAATATCAGCTACATGCAATAGGGAGAATATTGCAATCCTGCCACCACACAATAGCACTATCTCTGCAATACTTGGCTATTGAATACACACGTACCGGTAGTTACAATGTGTAAGTGTGTGAGTGAATGAAGACACACCGGTACTAGGCAATTGAATAGTGCCTGTGAGTGTACACATGCTCAGTCATTCTTCACATTAGAGCCCTACACACAGAAATAGTCATTAACAAGGAAAAGTAGAAATTACGCGGTGCGTAATATATGTCCCCGCCGGAAGTAGCATTTAGTAGCAAAATGTACAAAATAGGTAAAAAAATCAAGGTCAAAGGTCAAAGAAGTCAAAGGTCAAAATTCTATGTAGAAGTTTTGAAGCCCTCACCTAGTGCCATCACTTAAAGCAAACGGAATTGAAATCGGGTTACAAATGGCAAAGGAGTAGCATTTTGTAGCCAATGTACAATATAGGTAAAAAAATCAAGGTCAAAGGTCAAAGAAGTCAAAGGTCAAAATTCTGTGTAGAAGTTTTGAAGCCCTCACCTAGTGCCATCACATAAAGCAAACGGAATCAAAATCGGGTTAGAAATGGCGAAGGAGTAGCATTTTGTAGGCAATGTACAATATAGGTAAAAAATCAAGGTCAAAGGTCAAAGAAGTCAAAGGTCAAAATTCTGTGTAGAAGTTTTGAAGCCCTCACCTAGTGCCATCACTTAAAGCAAACGGAATTGAAATCGGGTTAGAAATGGCAAAGGAGTAGCATTTTGTAGCCAATGTACAATATAGGTAAAAAAATCAAGGTCAAAGGTCAAAGAAGTCAAAGGTCAAAATTCTGTGTAAAAGTTTTGAAGCCCTCACCTAGTGCCATCACATAAAGCAAACGGAATCAAAATCGGGTTAGAAATGGCGAAGGAGTAGCATTTTGTAGGCAATTTTTCAATATAGGTAAAAAATCAAGGTCAGAGGTCAAAGAAGTCAAAGGTCAAAATTCTGTGTAGAAGTTTTGAAGCCCTCACCTAGTGCCATCACTTAAAGCAAACGGAATTGAAATCGGGTTACAAATGGCGAAGGAGTAGCATTTTGTAGCAAAATGTACAATATAGGTCAAAAATCAAGGTCAAAGGTCAAAGAAGTCAAAGGTCAAAATTCTGTGTAGAAGTTTTGAAGCCCTCACCTAGTGCCATCACTTAAAGCAAACGGAATTGAAATCGGGTTACAAATGGCGAAGGAGTAGCATTTTGTAGCAAAATGTACAATATAGGTAAAAAATCAAGGTCAAAGGTCAAAGAAGTCAAAGGTCAAAATTCTGTGTAGAAGTTTTGAAGCCCTCACCTAGTGCCATCATATAAAGCAAACGGAATCAAAATCGGGTTAGAAATGGCGAAGGAGTAGCATTTTGAAGCAAAATGTACAATATAGGTCAAAGGTCAAGGTCAAAGGTCACAATTGAAATTCTGTATAGCAGTTTCAAAGCTCCCATGTAGTGCTATCATATAAAGCAAACAGAATCAAAATCGGGTTAGAAATGGCGAAGGAGTAGCATTTTGAACATTTTGATCACACACGGACGCACACACGGACGGACACACGGACGGACGCACGGACGCACGGACAGACACACACACGTACGGAGCCCGTTTCATAGTCCCCTGCTCGAACTCGTTCGGCGGGGACAAAAATCCTGACACAAAGTTTGCATCAACTGGAAAAAAAAACAACTTAATATCAAACATAAATTATTGTTAGAAAGCCCACAGAAAGGCAGAAAATACCAAATTTCTTAGCAATATGATGTAGACAAGTTAAGGAGTTTTGATCAGAACAAAGCCCCTTTGATTTTTTTTTTTGTTTTTCGTCACCAAAGTCAGGATGCGGTGCTGAGGCCTTATCGCTGGCAAATACAGTATGTATGAAAATTCTGATGAATCAGAGGGTTAAGGAGTTAAATTTCATCCTTTAAAAAGTCATGCACATCCTCAAAGTGTTTTGCAAGGAGTACAAACCGATGATACTTACAGTTGAAACGAACAGTGTCTGCAAAGGGTCACTTTCAGAATCCACTGAACTGCGTCGCTCATCAGCAGAACGACTGAGAAGACAAAAGTATGTGATGAACCGATCAATATCTAATCATGAGACAAGCAGTTCACAAAATTTTTATGTATGACTGGTTGCGTATCTGGGTGACTGACATACACTAAAAGGAAACTAAGAATGATGTAATCTGCAATATATTATGTAAATATCCAAATTACAATAGTGCAGTGGGTTGTCATTTAAATTCTTGTGTGCCTTGTCTTTCTTGTCAATTATTTTAAACATTTTTCTTATCCAGCCCAAAACAACAAACACAGGAACAGGGGGCTGGGGATGACTTTCAAGTGAACTCAAAATAACTCAATCTTGATGCAATTTCCCTGTGGTGTGGAATGTCTGTGAGTTGTAACTGCCTCTTCTAAAACAATTTTTGTTTGTTATTTAATACATTTTGTATGATTGCATGTACACCCAATACAATGTACACCTGTATGGACAGCAAATCAGTCCTACATACCCCCCGTTAATATCACTGGGTATACTTTGTGCCCAATCTTCTTTTTTTTAGGGAATTTTAGATAAAATTATGAACTTAGTATAAGTTTTCCTTGGAATGAGCCAACCCTTTGAACCATTCTGAACAACAGTAATCTTTCCCTACATAGAAATCTAAACATAAGATGGCATCTTTAAAAAAAAAAAATTAATACCTTGCTCTTAGACCCTAAGTGTCACATGCACAGTTCAAGTAATTTTGTTTATCCCAACATGTAATGATGATTCCTTCCAAACATCAATGATAAAGGATTCATGAAAAGATGGGGAAAAAAATTCACCAATCTGTTCTCACCTACCATGCTAACCCCTCAGGACAAATCTGTCAGCAACAACATTGTCATCAACAAGTTTTAGAACTGTCATCTCCATTCTTCCTAGTTTTGTACCTACTTTTAACACTGTCCAGATATGGAAGGATTTTGCTACACTTCTTTTGAATTTGGGAGAGATTAAGTCTGAATGCAAACATTTCATAGCTTTGGGGCCCTGATCTCGTGTAACCACGACGGCCACCTGTACCACTTTAACAACTCAGTATCTCTAGCCTTATGATATCTGCCAAGTGTGGTTAAAATCATGTTGTGAGTTCATGATGAGATGCTAAAAATACAAAGTAGATAGAGTGCATGGATGATGCATATTGTACATACACCTTGGCTGATGGATAAAAACTCGTGCTCATCCTAATGAGTTGCTGGTGATCCATAGTATACCAATTGCATAATTGTATCATTTTATACTTCAACTGACTTATAATAATAATAATAATAATGGACATTTATATTGCGCAGCTACTATAATGATATACTCTACTGCGCATTACAAAATGACATGCATAAAAGAAATTCAAACAGAAAATATTTATGATTGTATTATGATTGTATGATATTTCCTGTATGTCACTACCCACTGTAAAAAATTATGCAATTCTGCTATCTTGCTGCAAATACCTATTCCTTTATTTTTCAATAAACCTTAGTAAATATTTTACCTTTACATTTACCATAACCATTAGCCATTACCATTACCATTACTAACTTTGACTCATCTGATTGTGAATGTGACTGGTCTGTACTGTCCTCTACATGTATCTGCTCGATGAATCCTCCATTACAATTAGGGCACAGATAATCCTGTAACAAAGAAAATAACATCATACAATAGAACAGCAAAGTATACACCAATTAGACACAGGGCGGGGGGGGGGGGGGGGGGGGGTGGAAAGGCTGTCCCCCTCCCACAATAGGGAGCTTTTGCATTTATTAGCTAGTGCAAACAGTGTCCATTCACACTTAGCAGCTGCAGCAATATGTAAATATTTTCATTTCCAGGATAAAACTGAAATTAAACAAGGAAAAGTAGAAATTACGCGGTGCGTAATATATGTCCCCGCCGGAAGTAGCATTTTGTAGCAAAATGTACAATACAGGTCACAAATCAAGGTCAAAGGTCAAAGGTCAAAGAAGTCAAAGGTCAAAATTCTGTGTAGAAAGTTTTGAAGCCCTCACCTGCTGCCATCACATAAAGCAAACGGAATCGAAATCGGGTTAGAAATGGCGAAGGAGTAGCATTTTGTAGCCATTTTACAATATAGGTCAAAAATCAAGGTCAAAGGTCAAAGAAATCAAAGGTCAAAATTCTGTGTAGAACTTTTGAAGCCCTCACCTAGTGCCATCACATAAAGCAAACGGAATCGAAATCGGGGAAGAAATGGCGAAGGAGTAGCATTTTGTAGCAAAATGTACAATACAGGTCAAAAATCAAGGTCAAAGGTCAAAGGTCAAATTTCTGTGTAGAACTTTTGAAGCCCTTACCTAGTGCCATCACATAAAGCAAACAGAATCGAAATCGGGTTAGAAATGGTGAAGGAGTAGCATTTTGTAGCAAAATGTACAATATAGGTCAAAAATCAAGGTCAAAGGTCAAAGAAATCAAAGGTCAAAATTCTGTGTAGAAGTTTTGAAGCCCTCACCTAGTGCCATCACATAAAGCAAACGGAATCGAAATCGGGTTAGAAATGGCGAAGGAGTAGCATTTTGTAGCCAATGTACAATATAGGTCAAAAATCAAGGTCAAAGGTCAAAGAAATCAAAGGTCAAAATTCTGTGTAGAACTTTTGAAGCCCTCACCTAATGCCATCACTTAAAGCAAACAGAATCGAAATCGGGTTAGAAATGGCGAAGGAGTAGCATTTTGTAGCAAAATGTACAATACAGGTCAAAAAATCAAGGTCAAAGGTCAAAGAAGTCAAAGGTCAAAATTCTGTGTAGAAGTTTTGAAGCCCTCAACTAGTGCCATCACATAAAGCAAACGGAATCGAAATCTGGTTAGAAATGGCGAAGGAGTAGCATTTTGTAGCCAATGTACAATATAGGTCAAAGGTCAAGGTCAAAGGTCACAACTGAAATTCTGTGTAGAAGTTTCAAAGCTCCCACATAGAGCTATCATATAAAGCAAACAATCAAAATTGGCTCATAAATGACAGAAAAGTAGCAAATTGAAGATTTTGATCACACACGGACGCACGGACGCACGGACACACGGACACACGGACGGACACACGGACGGACACACACACGTACGGAGCCCGTTTCATAGTCCCCTGCTCGAACTCGTTCGGCGGGGACAATAAAACTGAAATTAAAATTGTACATAAAAAGTAGAATAATAACAAGTAATAATAAAATGGTAGGGAGCTTTAATGTATCTCAGCTTAAAGTGCAATCTGATGCATAAAGTTGTGGACATTCAATTCACAATTAGCAGCAACAGGGAGGTACATGTAGGTAAGACATTTGAATATTTTCAATTCCAGTGAATAGAATGTTAACAATTGTAATTTATAAATTTCACTTCAAGTATTTTCTGTCTCGCTAATCATTACGAAGAACGCTGCCTGTGCGCATGCACTATTATATCACCGGCTCCATTTTCTTGGTACACATTCATGACCAACTAGCAGCACCCGTGGAAATCCACGGGTCAGAGGGCTTTTATTTTTTTCTATTTGATTTTCCACATTTTTATTGATGAAATGAAACAAAACACTTTCCCATTCCTTCATGAAATTGTGTTCCTCTCGTCTACCCGCCACGTAATTGCTTTTATCACAGAACTTGAGTTTGGAGGGGTTAGCAGCACCCGTTGAAATCCAACCGTAACTGTTTTCCCTCACCTCCCCACTCATGCACACACACACACACACACACACACACACACACGCACACAAGCACACACATACACACACACACACACACAAATATCCACCCCCGCATAAAATAAACAAAACCAAAAACCAAAATTGGGGGAAAACTACTAAAAACGCTTTGATATAACATTCCCAGAAAATTCTGCCAAAAGACTCTTCCTGTCGAAATGAGATTTTTACTTTGAAATTACCCTCCCCTCCCCCATCGCAGGCACCTGTGGAATTCCATGGCTCTCAGGGCCTTGTATGGTGTGTATTTGGGTTTTTTTTTTCATTGATATTTCTTTTCCTATGCATTAGAATAGAAAAAAATCAAATATTTTCACCTTTGTTTGCTCCCTCCTCTTTGCTTGTTTTTTCCACCCAACTTTGTTTGATGGATCATAGAACCATCCATATATCTGCTTCAGACTGTTCCTTTATCATTATCTCTCTTATTGTTATTGTGATTATTATCATTAAATATAAATCACCTTTACTGTTATCTGTTATCATTATCATTTGGGGAGGGGAGATCATAGTCATTGGGTGTTTGGACGCATTGACAAAGGTGAAAAAACGGGGAAGGAAAAAAGATAATTCGTCAAGGATTGTGAATATCTTTTTTTTTTTTTCATTCATGTTAAAGGTACTCTTCACTTGATGAGAGGCTCAAATAGCTTTTGATACATTTATTTGTAAACATTGAAAAAAAATCCACCCCTAATATAGTGCCTCTTCCGCCTAGGGGACTTTTTATCATGGGGGGGGGGGGGGTAGAGCCATCTAGAGTTTTGGACACAGTGATATATATATATATATATATATATATATGGTCAGTTTTACAGTAAAGGGTGTAACTTTGATGTGGCAAGGGTAAAAAATTAAAGTTAAATGTTTCCATTTTATCTTTGCCTTTATTCTATAAAGGAATGTCTATATTTTCAATATTTTGTCATTCCAGAGCTTAATTCTTAGGCTAAATATGAAAAATGAAGTGACTATTATGGAATTTGAGATAAATTTAGGTAAAAACAACATGAATGTTTTGGTCACCCACAGCAACCAAATGAACATAAATGGTGGATGTAATGCAACATTTCATTGTTGTGAACAAATATCAAAACACTTTTCCCCCAACAGATATTCACTCTTGCAATTATCTGGATGTGAACTTCAAATTCCAAGGTAAAAATGGTACCTGACAAACTATTTCTAAGTTAAAAGAATGTTCCACAAGCAAGAGCCACTCTAAACATAGCCCCAAATTATCTCAAATTGGCAACAAACATTTATCAATCCAAATCCCGAAAAAATTCGATTATTCTTAACAAAGTTGAAATTTTCAGACTTGTGTGTTTCGGAGGCTTCGGTTAACAAACTAGTGTGTTTCGGAGGCTTCAAAACTGTTAACACAAAGTTCTAGTCCTGTATTCACTTAAAATAATAAAACTACAGTAAGCAACTATCACAACATGCTAGAATAACAACAGGGCATCAATAAAATGTGAATAACAGTATACAGATGTACATTTTATGGCAGTCCATAATGTTAACTCTTCATACTTATTATCATTAGGAAATTGGCTTCCACAAAAGTGAATAACAATCTGTGTACACTTTGAGCGATGCTCAGTTCGAATTTATGACATTACATGTGGCAATATGATTCTACAGGAAACTGCAACAGTAGCAATAAAGGTAACACTGATTAGAAACATCTTTTTTTTGGCGGCTTGAAGTTAGCAGCAACACATGTTTCGGAGGCTTCATCATAACTGTTAACAAGCAAAAATGGTCCATTTTAATGTGGTATGAAGTACATTAATGCAGCTGATTGTTTCCAAATAACTAACAATGTTGTAACATGTAAAATAGTAGTGTATTCAGAAAAAAAGACTTTCCATCATATGTTAAGAGACAAAGAAAAGTATAACTAGACTTGGAATTTGTCAACACTGACAAATTAGGTGATCCGATTTTTTTTAATCGATGATTCGAGTGCTGATCGCAATATGCATGACCATACAGGCTTCATCTGTGTTTAATGACATTGACCGTGTGATGTTTTAATTCTCATTTAGAAAAGAGAGTCAGGTCTGCCATCTTTGGTACCAAATTCGGTATACACTATAACGAAGATACAGAATGAAACATTTATGACCTTTGACCCTAATTTACCTACCCAAGATGGTGTTCGATCAAGTAGTTGTTATCTTATAATAATGTACGTGACATGAACTAAACATGTGCAAAATATGGGGGTAATAGGGAATATCTTTCTTGAGTTATTGCAAAGAAAGTTGCAGAAAGAAAGAAACATGAAAATACATCGAAGCTAAGCTTTAATTTTAGCGAAGTTTTTCGACGTGATTTCGATGTCGTATGAAAAAGAGTGGGCAAAGAAACGATAGCGCAAAGTCTCAGCTACAACATATTAAAATCTGGGAGAAATTCACCGAAAGGTAAGTGAGATAGTGCTCGATAAAGACAATCATGTCAATTTTCACATCTAGACAAATTCCCTCCCATAGAGTTAACACGTCATAACGAAGATAGAGAAAAAAGTACACATGACCTTTGACCTCACTTTGCACAGACAAGATGGCATCTGACCAAAAAGTGGTTATCTTGTGAAATGATCCTTGTGACATGGTCTTTACGTGTACAAAATATGGGAAAGAAAAGACATGTATTCACCAAAATACAGGATGAAACGTTTATGACCTATGACCTTAATTTACATTCCCAAGATGGCGTCTGATGAAGTAGTTGTTATTTTGTGAAATAATGTACGTGACATGAACTAAATATGTGCAAAATATGGTGGTGATAGGGTATGTTTTTCGTGAGTTATTGCAAAGAAAGTTGCAGAAAGAAAGAAATATCTCAATACATCGAAGACCAGCTTTTAGATAATTTCAACGACTGTGCTTTGTGGTCTATAATTGACAAGTGCGAGAGAAAGCTAAAACAGAATGAAGTATATTTGACCTTTGACCTCACTTTGCACACCCAAGATGGCGTCTAAGCAAAAAGTGATTATTTTATGAAATGATTCTTGTAACATGGTCTTCGCGTGTGCAAAATATGAGAAAGATAGGACATGTATTCACCAAGATACAGGATGAAACATTTATGACCTTTGACCCTAATTTACATACCCAAGATGGTGTCCGATCAAGTAGTTGTTATTTTATGAAATAATGTACTTGACATGTACTAAACATGTGCAAAATATGGGATTGATAGCCATTGTTGTTGTTCATCTATTGCACAGAAAGTAGTAGAAAGACAGAAAAATAAAGAAAAAATTATGTTATTTTATAGAAATTTGAAGGAGAAGCATAAAAAAATCAGAAAAAGATAAAGTAAGGAAAGGGAGATTAAGATTAACTAAAGAAAAAGAAGAAAAAAAGTGTTTAAAAAATTTAAAAAAAAAATATTGGCAGGGGTGAGGCTCGAACCAGGGACCTTAGGATTACGAGTCGGATGCGCTACGCAATGACCTATTTCATTCTCCATAGGCCCTGTGTATTAAGCAAAATGACGCTGCATCGAAGCCTCGTGCCATTTTCAACCAAGTTTTTCGACGTGATGCCGACGTCGTATGAAAAAATGAAGGGCACACTTACGATAGCCCAAAGTCTCAGCTACAACATACTAAAATCTGGGAGAAATTCACCGAAGCATAAGTGAGCTAGTGCTCGAAAAAGAGAGTCATGTCAATTTTCACTGCCAGAAAAACTGCTCTCCCATAGAGATAACACGTAAACTGGTCAAATTTGACAATATTACTTTCAATCCAATTTTACGAAGTGATGCCGTCATCCAATCAAAATGTTGTAAGGATATGAATGAAAGATCATTCAATAAGCTACAACATACTGAAATCTGGGTGTAAATTGGCAAAGGATAAGTGAGATACGCTCGAGTGAACTTGAAATTTGATGATGTTATTTTGAAAATTTACTTTTTTTACTTTATTAAGAAATTTGATATCTTTTAATCATTTTGCCAGCATTGCCAACCCATGAAATAACATGTCCAACTCATCAGCTTTCAGAATATGTAAAGAAAATGGGGGGTTACCGTCCATCCTGACGAGTAAAATCGGATTTAAAATTGGCGTTTTTTTGGCATCGTTGCACTGTATATCGCCATTGACGCGCGCGCGGAATTTCAACTTTGACGGGCCCGTATGACGTCATATTGAGTCGGATTGACTTGAAACTTGGTAGAAATATTCCTTGACATTTCCGACATCCGATTCTTGTGAAAAAATTGAAAATTTCTATTTCATATTAGCTGTGCGTGCAAATATGTGCGCGCGCGTACGTCCATTTTTTTCAATTTTTCAAAAAATGCTCCAAATGGTCTGAAACGTGTGCAAAAAAAATTTGAGCTCGATTCGAGCATACAAATATTTCAACGCGCGCGTACGCGCGCTTTTTGAAATAAAAATGAATTTTGAAAATATGAGTAAAATCCGCTTGACTTGAAATATATGTGACGTAAATTTCATTGAAATATTCCATTTCATTAATGAGATATGCATGAAAATGTGTTTTCATATAATGACGTCATAGTGACGTCACGGTCGACTGATCACTATGATTTTACTTGCGCTGTCGTCTTTGCGACATGATACATATATGGTATAAGTTTGACATTGGTAGGCAATGCACTTTCTGAGCTAACCTCTGCACAACTTTTGTCCAGAAATAAAGAAAGAAAGAAAGAAAGAAAGAAAGAAAGAAAGAATCCGTACAGATACAATAGGTGATCCGAGAGGATTCTCGGATCACCTAATTCTAAATCTTTATTAAAGCTCAGTTGTATGTTTGCATGTGTATATAATCCATGACTGTGGCAGTGCAGAACATGAGTAGGCTACACACATGTACAGGTGTATGCATTTGTCAAACTTTTCACCATAATACAAAAAGAATTACTTTCAATAAGTTCGAACTGCAGCTAGACTTAATGCAAAGATTATGTTTGCTTGCTTTATTTGTATTTTATAAGGACAGTTTGTGGGATGTATATTAACATAAAACACCCATCATAATTGTAGATAAGTATGTGAAATCGATTTCAGCTGTTGATGAGAATGGGATAGAAAATAGACTACAGTATGCGATGGCATGGCGGTTAGAATGCAACATAGTGTTGTAAAATATAAAAAGGGGTAAAGGCGTTTAAACATTCTTTTGCATATGGACCATGCCTGATATCTTCATACGTAGCTATCAAATGCAATGATCATGGTCATAGAACAGCAATCTAAAACGCTGATTAGCCATTCCATGTAAGGGTCATCATCAAACTGAAAAAAATGGAGTTGGAATAATCATATGGGTTAAATTATCATGGAGATAGAAATTGAAATGGTCAAGATCCCATTCATCTTTTTAAATCGCCTGTTGAAAAGATACATACCCTAACCCATGACTGTGTATGAATTTTGAATTTAAAAAATGTTGACCAAATGTATAGTTCCCTATAGGATAGTTAGAATTTTGCTTTCTTTTTCTTTGGTATACAAGTCACCTGTTTCATATCATTTTCTCATATTTTTTTATGCTTCAAAGGCTTCTTTTTATAGTTATTGTATAAAATTCCAGTTTGTGTGACTCCTGTGACAGCTAGGAGGCCTGTTTTTTGAAGGTAACACATTGAGAAATTGCGAACAGAATTTTTACTGTTTCTAAAATGACAACCTTTTAGCAAAAGCAGATTTAAAAAGAGCAAATGTGATTAAATACCTAAGTTTGTTTTAGAATATAAACCCACAGACTACAGTTTTAACCCTTTGAATTTCAATATACACTTACATGTACGGGAGTTGTAACTTTTTCCAGAAAAGCCAGGACTAAACAGATTATAAAGATTTCAATCATTTCAATATTGTTCTTCATGAACATAACTTCTCCAGTCACCCCACCCATGTAAACTACATGTACCCCATGGCAACAGGCTGTTTATAAGTAGAGGAATATGTCATTTATTAACAATCCTATCCCAACCATTAGTGTCCATGTACTGCACCGAGAACTACATCCGCAAACATGTCATAGAGTCTCACACTGCTGTCACACAGGTCTGATAAGAGATGCTTCGTAACACAAGTTACATTTAGTTTACTCAAAAATAGTCAAGTGGTTACTGCCAGCATGACAAAATATGGAAAATAGAGCATAGCATCAAGATTGTGTTGCACCTAGCATGCATCAGATCTGACAATACATAATTGTACAGATTGATATGAAAACCTGTCTGAATGAAGAAATCAAATGTCAAAATTCCAAAACAATACCCTGTGATGCAAGTCACACCACAGAAATGATAATCTGCAGGATGTTAGCTATTTTCTATCCAATCACAAATTTATTGATTACTTTCCTCCAAACTAGAACTATCACTCATTGTGATTAATATACCCCCACCCACAACCGAGGGAATTAGCTCAACCAGGTATACATTTTTTTTTTTTTACTTTTTAATGAAAAAAATTACCATGGCAATGCACTGTTCAACAGTAAATAAATATATTGCTCACTGTTAGTCACATGTCCCACATCTCAAGTCAAGTGCTAAAAAACTGAGTGAGTAAGATAAATAAACTGAGATTTCTATGGTTTTTATTAAAAATTGTGTAACCATGGCAACACAATGTTGGACATTAAGAAAAAAATTCGTTTGCACAACTTTATATCATAGCCGTCACATGTGCCAAATTTAAAGCCAAATGCTACAAGGATGAGGGGCTTAGTTGAATTCACAATATTAGTGTATCATTTTCATTTAAAATATACTGTTACCATGACAACACATTTTCCACACTGACAAAAGTTTTTTTGCACATCTAGGTAATGTGGAGGTAACATACATGTGCCAAATTTGAAGCCAAAACGCCGTAAACAGAGAGAGTTAGGAGAATCAAAATGTTTGCATGATTTTCATTCAAAATGCACCGTTACCATGGCAGCACATTGTTCAACAATGATGAAATATGAAGTTTGCATATTTCTGTACTATTATGGTTGCATATGTGCCAAATTTCAAGCCAAATGCTCAAAGACTGAGGGAGTTACCTGTATCCACAATATTTTTGTATGATTTTCATTCAAACTATGCTGTTACCATGGCAACACAATGATCAACAATGACGAAAGGTCACTTTTGCACATCTACGTACCATAGTGGTCAGGTGTGCCAAATTTCAAGCGAAATGCTCAAAGACTGAGGGAGATGGCTGAATTCACATGCTTTTTGGTGAAAAAATGTTGTTACCATGGCAACGTATTGTGCAACAATGACAGATTAAGTTTGAACATCTACAATATGCTATAGTGCTCACATGTGCCAAATTTCAAGCCAAGTGCTCACATGTGCCAAATTTCAAGCCAAATGCTCAAAGACTGAGGGATTTAACTGAATCCACAATATTTCTGCATGATTTTCATTCAAAATATACTGTTACCATGGCAACACATTGATCAACAATGACAAAAGACTATGTATGCTCACCTACGTACTATAGTGGTCACATGTGCCAAATTTCAAGCTTTATGCTCAAAGACTGAGGTAGTTACCTGAATCCACAATATTTTTGTATGCATTTAAGTGAAATGATGCTGTTACCATGGCAACGCATTGTTCATCACTGACGAAAGATTAAGTTTGCACATCTATATGCTAAAGTGGTTGCATGTGCCAAATTTCAAGCCAAATGCTCAAAGAGTGAGGGAGTTAACTGAATCCACATTTTTGTATGATTTTCATTCAAAATATGCCGTTACCATGGCAACACATTGATCACCACTGATGAAAGATTACGTTTACACATCTAAGTACCACACTGGTCATGTGTGCCAAATTTCTAGCTAAATGCTTGAAGACTATTGAAGCTAGCTGAATCCACAATATTTTTGTATGTTTTTTCGTTTAAAAAAAGCTGCTACCATGGCAACGCATTGCTCACCACTGGCGAAAGATTAAATTTGCACATCTATATACTATAGTGGTCATGTGTGCCAAATTTCAAGTCAAATGCATTAAGACTGAGGGAGTTAACTGAATCCACAATACTTTCGTATGATTTTCATTCAAACTATGCTGTTACCATGGCAACACATTCATCAACAATGACGAAAGAGCCAGTATGCACATCTCCCTACCATAGTGGTCACATGTGCCAATTTTCAAGCCAAATGCTTGAAAACTGAAGGAGTTAGGCTAATCCACACATTTTTGTATGATTGGTAAAAAAAAACTACTGTTGCCACGGCAACAGATTTACTGACACATACATCAAAGGTGTTTTGCACAAATATGCATTACATTGATTGCATATCCCAAATTCAAACTGAATTTCTACAAAACTGAGAGAGTAGTGCAATCCACATTTTGTAAGATTTTTATAAAAATCTCCCGTTGCCATGGCAACGCATTATGAAATACTCAAGAAAAAGGTGTCTTGCACATCTGCCTGTGATAGCGGTCACACATGCCAAATTTGAAGTTAATTGCTGAAAAAATGAGAAAGTAGTTCGATCCACAAGTTTTTTTTTTGAAAATATGCCGTTGCCATGGCAACGCATTACGAAATACTAACGAAAAAGGTGTCTTGCACATCTACCTTTGATAGAGGTCACACATGCCAAATTTGGGGTCAATTGCTCAAAAAATGAGAGAGGAGTTTGATCCACAACATTTTCTAAGATTTTTTTAAAAATTTGCCGTTGCCATGGCAACTCATTTTGCAATACTAACGAAAAAGGTGTCTTGCACATCTACCTTTGATAGCGATCACACATGCCAAATTTGGGGTCAATTGCTCAAAAAATGAGAGAGGAGTTTGATCCACAACATTTTCTAAGATTTTTTAAAAATTTGCCGTTGCCATGGCAACTCATTTTGCAATACTAACGAAAAAGGTGTCTTGCACATCTACCTTTGATAGCGGTTACACATGCTAAATTGGGGGTTAATTGCTCAAAAAATGAGAGAGTAGTTTGATCCACAAGTTTTTACGAAAATATGCCGTTGCCATGGCAACGCATTATGCGATACTAACGAAAAAGGTGTCTTGCACATCTACCTTTGATAGTGGTCACACATGCCAAATTTGGGGTCAATTGCTCAAAAAATGAGAGAGGAGTTCGACCCACAAGATTTTGCAGCGGACCGACCGCCCGACCGCCCGACCGCCCGACCGCCCGCCCGCCCGCCCGCCCGACCGACCAACCGACCGACCGACCAACCGACCGACCAACCGACCGGCCACCCGACCTCAGAGTGATTCCTATATACCCCCCCTACACACTATGTGTGAGTGGGGGTATAATAAGTATTGGAGATGAAAGCCAAAGAACTTGTTAGGAAATGGAAAGCTGAAAAAGATTTTAGTATGGCAAAAACAAATGCCATGTGAGGAACAATGGAATGGATTTGTCAATATGTTAAAATGGACATGTAAAAGATTGTGTTTTGAAACTATTACACTCAGATGGAAGTGAGTCGAAAGTGTAAAAATCCAAAAAGTATTTTCCACCATTTGCTTTTGATCATGCATAAATGGTACAACCTTAAATTCAAAAGTAATATATTTCTTAGTTTTGTGTATGCTTCCCTCATGAATAACCATCTATTAAAATTCTTGAATCTTCAGGCCAGGAATTAAGAGTGTTCAGTTAAAAAAGAAAAAAAAATAATAATAATCAAGTAATTATTTGTCTTCATTTTTTAAGTCTGACCAGTCGAAAGAGTGATACAAAAATGTTATATAACACTTCATCTTCTCTCAAGAGTAAAAATGAGATATCCAACTTAATAAGAAAATTGATGTGTTCACAACTACCCGGTACTTGCTTTGTTGCACTACTGATGTAGGCATGCACACTAGCTGGAAGTCACTTTCATTTCTCACAATATCTAGCCTATTCCGTTGTTTCAAAAGGAAACCTACAAAATAAATGCTTTTCACACATTTAAACAATTATGTACACCTTGTTTGATGAACCAACAAGTCTCATGCAGTCCAAACAGTTATTTAATAGACTTAGAATGGATCGAAACATTCCATTTACATGCTGTTAACATAAAATGAAGCCTCCGAAACGTCTGGAAAATTCATTTGGTATGCCGTATGTTTTTATGAAAATCATGTATGTTATGTAGAAAGTGATGGGTAAATTGTGTCTTTTTTTGTTGATATACACTGTTTAAACATATTTGTGGGGAGACATCCTCATCTGCCAATATTTCATCGCCGAATGAAAAGGTGAGTTGATGTATGACACGTCTGTTCTGTTAAGGAAAAATAGGTAAATTGATAGTAAATCTATACTGGTCAGTAAACAAAGCAGCCAGAAAACTGAATGTGATAATATATCTTTAGATATGTCATAAATGATCATTGGGTGGGTGAACAATAAATCTAATTTGATTTTGTGAAGAGAAAATCACAAAAATGCAGTGTTAACATCCTTCTGAAGCCTCCGAAACCACTTTTTCTCTATAAAGTGTATTGGCTCATAAAATTATTGCAGTATCATAATGTTTTAATTATTTTCGTTGTCTGTCCATGGCTGTTGATGATTTCATGGCATAATTTGGGGCAGACACTCAAAGAATTTATCAGAAATGTGAAATTAGATGTTTTTGCTGTTTCGGAGGCTTCAATGTGTTTCGGAGGCTTCACGTGTTAACGGAAAATTTGTATTGTCTCCTATTTTCAGAGAGTTTGGCGGATCTTAACTATTTTGGGTTTATTAGGATAGGGCCCCATATCCTACATTTTGACATATAGATTGGGTCTCTTCTCTTATCTATATTTATATTATTTGACTAAACACTTTGTTTCGGAGGCTTCAAAACTGCTAACAGATATTTCACTCGATGAAGTAAAATCATCACAAAATTTCAAATAGCCCTAGAATCAAGTAAACTTTGATGTACGTCTAAAGTTTAGCTGTACCTTGATATTTTCAGCATAAAAGAAAGTAACCAAAACACATCCACTGTTCATTACTGTCCATCAAAGTTTGCTCATAATTGTTAACGGAAAATGAAACCTCCGAACCCTCAAATTTGAAGACATAGTATTCTAAAATACAGGGCCAGCTACCAACCAAACTAATTTGGTCATTTCAATTGACCATACAACTATGCTTTTAACATAAAAAATTAGATCTCTGCAGTTGCTGTAGAAAATTATTAACATTTAAAAAATGTCACATAAATTTCATTGCAACAAAATGGTCATTTTTAGGGTACATATGTGACTGTCAAAACAAAATGCATCAATACCTGGACCTGACTATGCTACCCAAGGTGGCTACTCATGAGGTGACTCATATGGGAAAAAAATCTTTGAGATCTGTAAATCTATGTGTTCAGGATGGGCCAAAAGGCTAAAAATTGAAAGTTACACCCTTTACCGTAAAACTGACCATATAATATATATATATATATATATATATATATATATATATATATATATATATATATATAATATATAGGGATGAATCAAGGGGGAATTTATAGTTAATTCGATAAGGATTGTAAATATCTTTTTTTCCATCAGGTAAAAGTTGCTCTACTCTTAACGAAACAGTTTTCTTTCAGACATATCCTGTGTAAACTGTCCAAAACTGATTCACTGCAATCACGTACAATGTATACGTGATCTTGTGCCGAGTAGGCCTAAGTCATGGAATTCTATACAGTAGTGTTATTGATGTTGCTGTTGTTGTGCTTTCCCATGAAAAGTACATTTGCTATAATTCCACTGCTCAGTTCTACCAATACAAAGAGAAAAATTGAGGGAGATAGTGGAGGAAGGGATCGAGAGCTATAGGCAAATTTCCAGAGAGCGTTATTTGCTTGGAATTTATTGTAACGTTTCAAGACACTTTCCTTCATCGTCACATTCCATTTACACAACCGACATGACTGTACAGCTCTATCCCCAACGCCTTTTTATTTTAGTTTTAGGAGTGTATATCTAGTCCATGCAAGCGAGTCATCGAGTCAACTCTCGTGAGTGTCATAACATGTACAAAAGACAAAAAACGTTAATGGCCAACACAACGATTTTTTAGGACATGCCCGTCACTTGAGCTAACATTACAACTTCTCAAATTTTATGAGGCAGCCCGTGGATCTGTTGAAGTTCGATGTAATTCCGACACTTGGATCCGCAATGCATGCATCAATTGGATTAGGATAGCGACATTCTGACCGGCTGCGATGCCCCAGGTTGCTCGAATGGACTTGTGTGTTATTTGGACCCCGTTTACAGTGCGAGGCTCGGCCGCGGCTCGGTCCAGCCCCGCTTCAGTGTAAACGCGCATAAGGCCAAATGCGGGGCCAAAATTGGCCTCGCATTTGGCCTCACTCTGGAGGTGGTCTCGGCCTTTTCTCAGTGTAAACGCAAACTGGGCCAAATGCGCGGCCAATTTTAGTCTGGCTTCCAAACCCTCTGCCTGTACTATTTCGCTATTCAGGATATTAACCCCCTCAACGTCGAAAACTAGTATAGTTTAAGGTGGTTTTGTGTTTCCTTCGGCAAAGGCGTTTGCCCGAACGGTGACTTCGTCGCCACGGAATTCAGTTGGCAAAGGGTCTGAAAACCAGACAATACCAAATTGCGTTTGATTACAAGCAGAGCGCCACTACGACAAAATATTGAAAGTTTTGAATCAAAAGCGCGGCCGAGCCCGGCAGTGTAAACGAACGAAATTGCGGGGCTCGGCCTCGCATTTGAGGCTGGGCTCGGCCCAGCCCCGCACTGTAAACGGGGTCTTGTATGCATTGATACAGCAGCGGCACATGCAATTCCTAAAATAGAAGGGTAACGACTGAGACGAACATGTCCAAGTAAAGTAGACATTTAGCCATCCTAAAGAGTCTGAGTACAATGACACCCGATTTGAGAGCAAACTCAATGACTTACCCAAGCTACACAGGATCCTGTAGTTGTGCAAAAATGCAATAAAATACTGAGTAGAGCAATCGGAGCTTTCATTTGAGCCGTCACATGATGAAATAGGCAAGCTCCCGTGTACACAATGTATTACCGTAGGCTGTGCGTACGCTCTCTGTGAGCAATAACCATAGCTGGGCGATCGTGTGTGTGTGCGACCTGAGCCTGCGAGCTGGCGCGAGCAGCTGTATAACATGCATACATCGTGTGCGTGTGTGCGTCAGGAGTCCAGCGCAATTGCTACATGTTGTTGTTTGTCTTTTGTTTGTCTTTGTTTTTTGTGCCACTCTCGACGTCGACATGGAGGAGGAGCAGGGCTGAAACCCGGCCTACCAAATAGAAGAGACCCTCCCGCTGCCGACGGCACCGGTCTGGGCGGCCCGAGCCGACGGCTTTGGAGGAGATAGCTCTACAAAAAACAGCTTTCTCGATTACTGTATTAGAAATTTAGCGCTATCTTTCACTGGGACCAATTTAAAGACTAGCTCCACAATGTAGACACAGTCAGATACCTCTATAGTCCCAGAAAGGGTTTGGGTTTCCTTTAAGAGTAACTGCAAAGTAAAGTGGGTGGTTGACTAATCTAAAGTTATCTTTCTTTTTTTCATGCACAAAATCATAATGTGAAAGTGATGGCATTGACTGCGCGATGCCCTTTATCTTACAAAGGGTAGACGCAGGTCAGTGCATCTGGTAGAAAACCGTATTGTGACTTGGTGTCTCGCGCACTAAAATATGCGCTTGTGACAAGAGTGATGTGCGTGCGCTTAGCAAATATTGCCAGTCAGTGACAGTGTGATAGTTTTTTTTAAACTATTTCCCTAGGGAAATATTTGGACAAGGATTTTCATGGTGGAAATATGTATTGTCACTTTCAATGCCCTCGTCCAATCAGAGGACAAGAAATAATTTGTGAGGGATATAATAACACTTATCCTGACATGAATGTGACGTACGTGCACGCATTTATACATTTTCTCCGTTCAATACTTTACTCTACAATCACTAATTTAATCACTCGCGAAACTGTCAGGAAGTCTCGTTTCACAAAAACTTAAGACTCGCTAACCAACAAATTATGTATCAATCACCGTCAGTAATAGACACATGCTAGCCAAGCTGGATACATGATTGTATTAAAGAGCACAAGTGCATGCTGCCACCCAGTTGAGTCGCCAGAAAGCATGCATGCAACCATGCAAGTTACGAGTGGAGACTCACCTCTCGATTTTAGTTACAGCAAAGTGACATCTTTAATAACATAAAACAAAGCACACAGCACTCCCCCAACATAATTGTTTTCAGGCTTATAGAAGTGGAGGAATAGGAGGATGTAGAATCTAGAAGCAAGGTGAGAAAAAGGCAAAAAGTGGATAAGGGCAGAGAGTAAGTATTGACTCGAAATGACACACAAACCGTCTTTAGATTCACTTGAATAAAACTGAGTGTGTACCCCATCGAAGAAGCACATGAACTTAGGCCTAGACTAGAGCATACAGGTAATCAATCACTTTCGGCCCGATTATCGGGCATCTCGTTTCATCAAGAATTCTTGACATGTCAAGCTTTGGTTACCTCTCGCCATGTGCCAGGTGTCTTTCAGAAGCCATAATATCTCGCAATAGCTTTCTGCATTAGTTCTGTTAATTTTCCCCAAACGTTAACTTGTATTAGCAATCAGTAATTTTATCGTTGAGACTGTTAATTTTCTGAACGTTCCACTGAAACGTTATGTGTTAATGGAACGTTAATGTAAATTAACACAATTCTTTTTTGTACTTATAATACTGTTGTTACCAAAAAGCTTGCACAATGAAATGTTTCAGATAGTGCATAGTTTTTGTTACTGCACACACATAAATTATCCTTCAAAGTATTACTTCCTTACCTTCAGGCATTAGAACCACTCAGTAGATCACAAAACAAAGTATGTACAATTTAAAGCTCAGGTGCACACACAGGAGTACTTTTAATGTGGCTGCACACATAATCATTGTACTAGAGCACCCTTACTGATTTTGTTGCAAACCCTACACAAGTGATCTATTCACAGAAACTCAAGCGTGCACGCATTGGCATTCATAATTGTTATTACATTGTGCTTCTGGTGCAAATGGGGAAGTTTGACACTTGAAAGGGGAATCCCCTGTCATTCTGGTCTTGTGAAATAGCAACTACCCTTCTGTATAATGTCAGCCTCATATCACACCAAATTAGGAAGCACAGAGAGTGGAGTCCATGTACCTGGTAGTGTTTTTGCTTCTGGGACAGCACAAACATGTACAAAAAATAAACGGCAAAGCTGTGTGTCACATATTGAACTGAAAAAAAAGAAAAGGTTCTTTTACAAGTTATCACAGTTTTGAATTTGAAGAGTTACTGTAAAACATGATATTTTTGTGTTAATAAAATGACATTTTTTTTTTTGCGGATTGGAGCCGATGGCCTTTTTCTCAGCATGAAATTTTCACGAGTTGTCTCTAGTCTAACATTCAATGGGTGTAGTGTAGACAAAAACTATCATGTGCATTTTAATTTTGCGAATCTTGGCTCTCGCGAACTAAAATTGCATAAACATTCCTCTTTTGACAGTATTGTGATATATTCCCTCATACAATAATGGCCATGTCATGCGAGTATTTCATGAATACATGCCCTATATTGTATGAGATATCAGGGAACATTTAATGATATTGATCCAGCATTTTATTCGAATTCATACTGGAAGATACAAATTTTACGTTTCTGCGAATACAGTACTCTCCGCGTAATTGGGTATCGCTTAAACGGGTACTCTGTTTAATTGGGTAGTAATGTAAAATCAGTTCCAATGCACATTAAAATTACCTGATAATCTGGTTGCCTCTCCGCATAAATGAGTAAATAATTTCTTGTAGTCTGATTTCTACCCACATTTTATTGCAGATATAACACTTTAAGAAATCATGAATGTCAAATTTTCCTTGGCTAATAATCGCATTCTCTGCTTAATTTGCAAAGAAGACCGATCATTTGGGGAGTGATTTAACATGAAAACACATGTACCAGTACCAACATGCCACACGTAAACGAACATTGCACATATAGCTGGCACTCACAATTGAATAGACAGACGGGAGTTGAACACACTTGTGCTCCTCCCTTGCTCTTCAACAACATTAACAATACGAGAAGTTTGCAACAAAAATCAGGCCACGCACCGCCTCCATAATTTTGCTTTTCCCCACTCACTTCTCGAAAAGTAACCCGACATTCTATGTGACTAGTGCACGCAAATAGACGTGTTCATTTCAGAAAACGCCTCTGTGTTAGTGAGGAGTCTATAGTCAAACGACAAAGTTTTCTGAAGACATATTTGTCCATAAAAAGAGGGTAAATTATTGCTCGTGACTGAGCAAGTGTAAGGTATGTATAATGTGCCGTGCAAGCACGCGTGTTAAGCATACAGTGAACAAGGTGTTTGGTGCAGTGTGTACAATGCATACATGTACATAAACATCGTGTGTGTCAATTCTCGCTATCGCCAATGACGTAAAAAGCACCCGGATGTTGATTTAAGCGTCATTTACGGTGCATTATGGGATAGTCCGGTAGCAAAGTCACTTCCGTTCGTACGCGCGTGATACGTGACTAACGCTATTTACACACACAACCGACTGTATTCTACGCGTACTTCCTGTTTTCTCGACTTGAATTACAGCTTTAATATGATTTGAAATTTCTCCATTCTTAAGAAATTGCTGTTAATACGACTATTGGTTGTTGCTGCGAAGCTGCCATGTGTTGTTCGAATGACAATAAATGAAAAAAATCTGCAGAAATAGGACCCTTACTGGCATGCGAGATGTGACGTGGCCACGTGGGTGAAGTTTGCGGGTGACTCCACAGCGCAGTACGTGCACGCGCGACTTACTAGTAGTGGTAGTAGCACTAGGTAGTAGTAGGCCTAGTGCCTACGTACATTGTACGTACTTACTTGGAAGAAGTTGCTTCGGAGACAGGATAAGTTCGAGATCACTATTCGTTCCCGATTGTGTTCGTGACATTTCGACAGAGAACAAATTTTAAAAAAAGATGGGCATTCCATGACGATATCCAGGTGGGTGAATATTTTCCAGCATATTTTCAGCATATGCAGCGATGACTGATCTGTGATGTGCACATCGATCGCATGATCAAGCAGTACGCTGTACCGGTATGTGTTAGCTTATGCGCTGCGTGCAGTGGTGTATGCTAATGCAAGGCCGGCCGCCAGCGGGGACTACAGTGTACGAGCATGACAGGCCTGGCCACTTGCTGGCTCGGGCGGTACAGCAGCCTACTGTACTAGTACCATAGAGATGTAGTGTGGTCGGCGCGGCGCTATAGGTAAGGTACACGTACGCGCACGCTAGCGTTATGCAAATTATGCCCCGCGCCGAAAGTGCCCTTGCTACCAAGTGCACTAAATCTTGACGAAAAAGCCACATCCGGGTACTTTTTACGTCATTGGCGATAGCGAGAATTATGAATGAGACGTGTTCTTCTGTTAATCAGGTACTCCGCTTAATCGGGTAAGAAACGCTCTACCCGAGCCTACCCGATCATGCGGAGAGTACTGTACTGGCATTTGACTACATGTACTTGCCCATGGCTCAGATCAAGGGTACACTGCACAATGTACAAAAGTGTGCTTCTGAAAATTCTAAATTAAACTAATGCAATGTGACCAGGACATGAAGTACCATTTTCACTTTTGCAGGCATATATTTATCTCTAGACAACGTTTCAGGTTCATTGCTCTGAATTTAGGTATTTTACAGCATTTCTATGGCTAAAAAATCCCCATTTTTCATGATTTTTTGTGTTACATGCAGAACATAGATTTTCTTGACACCTTAAAGGACATGTTCACCTTCATAGAACGTATGTGGGTTGAGTGAATGCAGCAATATTAGTAGAACACATCAGTGAGAGTTTGAGCAAAATCGGACAATCCGTTAAAAAGTTATGAATTTTTGAAGTTTCTGCTCAGTCACGGCTGGATGAAAAGACTACTATAGCTTGTAATGTCACATGAGTACAACGATATAAAGAAAGAATAAAGAAAATTCAACATATTTCCATTTTTCTCCCATAACAAACAAACACTCAACTTCTCTCTTTCAGAAGGCAGGGGGAATAATATTACCCTTAACATACGTCAGTAGCAAGTCGAAGAACTGAGCACTTTATTAAGTAAAGTAATAAGTAAAGTATTAAGTAAAGTTTTGTGAAATTCTCTTTTTATTTTCCTTTATAGTTGTACGCATGTGACATCATACACTGTAGTAGTCTTCTCTTCCAGCAGTGACTGCGCAGATACTTAAAATATTCGTAACTTTTGAACGGATTGTCCAATTTTCCTCAAACTTTCACTGATGTGTTCTACTAATATTGCTGCATTCTCTCAATCCTTATACGTGTACATATGAAGGTGGACTTGTAATTTTAATTTTTACTTTACATTTTGAAATATGAACTGATTTCAAACTTTCAATAAAAATTCAGTATCAAATTACAGAATTCTCATGTTGTTGATTTTTTACATCACTTCTGAATTCCCAACAGCCTTGAGGCAATTTGTATGTCACGTACATAACTTTTGGTGTCCACCAATTCTTTGCAGTTGCTAAGTGAAAAAACTTGTGGAAAACAGTACATATTCTTTATGATATTCCCATTCATATGTTTATGTGTACATACATAGTATCTTAACTTTAAATTGAATTCACTGCAACAGTAAGTGTGCTTTTCAATATTTTTACAGTTAATTGATATACTAAATTTTTCTGGTGTCCAGGGTTATGTACATAACAATTGTATATTATCATGTCAACATAATATTTTCTTACAAAAGGCAAATACCAGGCAGCTAATGCCTAAGTGCAAACAACGTATAACCTAAAGTATAAATTAAACCTATTGTGTTCTTCAAAATTGGTCTTGAAAGTGGACACTGAGTTATGTACATGACAGGTTATGTACGGAACACACCTTTCAATTCACTATGAAAATTACACATTATGAACTAGTTTCTGCATCGTAACAAGTTTTTATATCATAAAACTTACATATGAGTAAATTGGTGAGAAGCAGACTCCAATCTTTATAGCTAACTGACCCAATATGATGTAACGTACATAACATGGACACCGGTGTCCTCGTTATGTACATGTCACATGGTAAAATTTGGACTCTACAAGCATCTACAATTTGTTTAAAAGTGTTCATGTCATAAACAAGGCAATCGCCAAATTGTGTCTCGCCCATTCGCGTACGAGGAATTAATATTTTTTAATAACTCCCAGAAGTTAATTGACCTGCTTATAACCTTTGACCTTGTGGTGACCTTCAACACCCTAAGGGACATTTACCATCCAAGTTTGGTCACAAACGGACAAAGGGATCATAAGTAATGAGCCATGATCGAAACGCGCTATAAAAACTTAACATTGGGCCCTAAAAATTTGTTGACCCCTTTCTGTGACCTTTGACCTTCTGATGACCTTTAACTCCCCAAGGGACATCTACCGTCCAAGTTTGGTCGCAAACGGACATAGGGATCAAAAGTTATGAGCCACAATCAAAACGCGCTCTAAAAACATAACATTGGGCCCTAAAAGTTTGTTGACCCCTGTCTGTGACCTTTGACCTTGTGACGACCTTCACCTCCCCAAGGGACATCTTCCATCCAAGTTTGGTCACAAACGGACAAAGGGATCAAAAGTTATGAGCCATAAACAAAATGCGCCCTAAAAACTTAACATTGGGCCCTAAGAGTTCGTTGACCCCTGTCTGTAACCTTTGTCCTTGTGGTTACCTTCAACTTCCCAAGAGACACCTACCATCACCCAAGTTTGATTGCCATTGTAGTAACATGTGCTGAGTTACGTGTGATAAGAGAGTCTTGCAAGTAAACTTTAACGTATGACCTTAAATGACCTTTGACCTTATCATGTGACCTCTTATGGCACCATAACATGAAGGTACCCCCAGTGCATCCATCACCCAAGTTTGATTGCCATTGTAGCAACATGTGTCGAGTTACATGTGATAAGAGTCTTGCAAGTAAATTTTAACGTATGACCTCAAATGACCTTTGACCTTATCCTGTGACCTCCAACGGCACCATAACATGAAGGTACCCCCAGTGCATCTATGACCCAAGTTAGGTTGTAATCCAAGCAACTTATGTGAAGTTATTTGTCAAAAGAGAGTCTTGCAGGTAAACTTTAACATAGAAAAGAGAGTTTTGCACATACTCTTTGATATATGACCTCAAATGACCTTTGACATCATCACATGACCTCTGACAACACCATATCATGAAGATACCCCTAGTGCTTCTATCACCCAAGTGTGGCTGCCATTGCTGTAACAGTTGCCAAGTTATGCATCATATGAGAGTCTTGCAGGTAAACTTTAACATTTGTGACGGACGACGGACGGATGACGGACGACGGACGGACGCCATTTGGATCCCTTAGTCTCGCCTTCACCTCCGGTGGGCGAGACAAAAATAGATAACATTCATGATATGATTGGGTGTATTTGGCAGAAATGAAGTACATTAAGAGATAAGACCATAACATAGGACACCAAGTTACGTCCGCAACATTTGTTATGGACAACGTTTTTTGTTATTGATAGCTGGTTCAGAAGTTTACATAGAAAATATCACCCTCTGTGCCAGCATTGCCGTATACTGCTTCACTGAACAGCATGATATCATAATGTTTGGATCAAATTAAGAAATGACAAGAAAGTTTGTATGGTAGAACGTTAAGTGTTACGTACACAACTCGGTGTCCATATCAGGCCTCGAATTAACCGACGGCCACCGACGGCCATGGCCGTCGGTGCCCCTCTCGTTGGCCGCAATGCCTTTTGTTTTTTGATCAAAGTTACGGCCAAAAAAAAATGTGCTCTTTTTCTTGGGGCCGTGGTGCCCTTTTAGAATGAAAGTTATTATTTATGATGTATGATATGCCCTTTTTCAAAGTCTCTTTAATAAGCTTGAACAACTTTCCTGATCTCAAATATCATACCTTCAGTTCACTCGCGTCCCGATATATCTGATTCAAACTCAAAGTATCTTTCCGAGATTCGAGACGACGTGTACGTACATGTACGCCCGACCGGCTTTTACCGTCCCGACTGCATCCGCAGCGCAGCAGCCGCCAGTATGTACTAGCTAGGCAGCGCATATTCAGATAGAGTAGTAAAGAGTGAACTCCAAGTTCACCAAGAAAAAAGAAAAATCCCACGATGCCAAGGTGTGCCAGACTGGGGAATGGGGAGGGGTAGAGAGAGAGAGAGAGACCAATCAACAGAAGAAACCACGCGTATTATATACCTCATTTCTAGAATCCTCTCATCTGATTGGTTAAAAGGGGAGTCATGAAAATAACTGTGCCCTATTTTTGAGTTACTGTGACCGGGGCCCGGGCACAGTTAGTAAATAGGTTTTAGAGACAGTCGCGACCCCGTACACGTAGATCGCTCATATGTACGCACCAATGATACGACCGCCGCGCATTCAATCAGCGTGCTGTAAAAGAGACTAGCGGACTGGTTTGGAGACAATCGCAACCCCGTTTGTAGTACATGCACGTAACATACACTGTACACATCACTGTACGCACCAAAGATACGACCGCCGCGCTGTTGATCAGCATTGATTACGAGTGCTGTAAAAGAAACTAGAATCTATATTTTCGGTATCTATATTTCGGAATCTATATTTTCGGTATATAAAACAAATAATAACTGCTTGACATTCGGGTCACAGTTAAAATTATGGGCCCTCGGTGATGTGAAAACCGTAACCATAGTTACGGTTTTCACATCACCTTGGGCCCATAATTTTAACTGTGCCCTCATAAGCAGTCATTATTTGTATACTGGCGCATTCTTGGAGGTCATGAACTGTCTGTCACAGACTAATCATAGCAATCTACACGCGCGCGCAAATTCCTTGCCTTGTGGTTTTGCCAGCCAGCTGTCGGAATGTGCTTTGAAGTTTCATGGCAGCCTGGCCTGGCTGGCCTGAAAGGGTGTCGAGTTTCAATCAATACCTACTGTTGTTTTATTCCTGTTTAAAAAAAAAATGTCGTTCACCTGATAGAAACGCGGAGATCGGGAATGTGTTACAGCTGTAGAGAAGAGGTTTTTGTTGTGTGTTGCACTTTGTGTGTGTGTGTGTGTGTGTGTGTGTGTGTTTGTTTGTTTTTCTCGGTTTGTTTTTCTTCTTTCTTTTTTCATAAACACCAAACATGCCCTTTCCAATGTGGCCTTGGTGCCCCTCTGACTGACTTAAAGTGCCCTGGCCTCTTGGAAAAAGTGCCCTTTTCTAAATGGCCTTGCCCCTCCAAAATCCTATTTCGAGGCCTGCCATATATATTTCAGGAAACACCTCCAATGTTCATTCCAAAAAATCTTAATATTTTATCTGGTTGTGTTTCTTTTTGGGGCAAGTTTCACCACACATTGAAGTATATTTGCAAATGTGAATATAAAAGCAAGATAAAAGCATAAAGAGGACACCGAGTTATGTACTTAACACTTTCTGACCACCAAACATGGCTCGCTGATTGCCAGATGTATATAATATTATTTACTTATTTATATGTTTTATTTTCACAGGGTGGCTCCATCAGTGGGTTAAACACTGTTGTTCTTGGAGGCCCTGCATGAACACATACATACAAATAAACACATGATAATCATACAATACCAACATCAAAATCAAAATGTTTCATACTCTAGCACTTACAGTAAATATTTTTGCAATGTTTGGAGATTACAGAAATAATGTTACTGAAGTCTGTATGTTAGTTTCAAATTTTTCGTTCAAATGTAACATTTTTGGTCCCTTGATCTGAGCCATGCACATTTGCAAAATACACGTACATCCAGAATTTGAGGTCATGTTAACAAAAGTTTTGTATTGGGTTTCTGTAATTGAACTTTGAGGGCAAAATCTGCACATGGGACCTCAAGGATAAGGAACACTTTTGTTCATCTGATTTTGTTTTAAAACCCATGCCAATAGAATATATTGATGGCATGGCTACGATTCATCTGCTTGTGAATTTTCATAATACCTGTATTTCTAAGTTATTGTATCCAGTGAATCGATACTGTTAGGGGAAATTCAGGATGGAAGCGCTGCAGGGCACAGAGTTTAGCAGCCAGGCTTGTACAACTGATTGTACCATCTCATTCATCTCTTAGTGCTTTTGCACTGACAACAGAGGCAACACACAGGACAAAAACCCATCCAAAACATTTTTATTTTTGCCTCTTCCCCATGGTAATTCTGTTTTAGACTTTCATTTTTGCATAAAATGAGTAAGCATGAATTTTTGGTGTACACTTTGGAAGTCTGTAAATTGATGAGTTTCTTGATAACTAAACAAATGTGGCAGTTTGAAAAGACATCAAAGACATGTACAGTGCTCACCCAATAATTGAGAACCACTGCAACAGGAACCCCGCTAATGTGCAACAGAATTTAACACAACAAACTTTCTTCATGGAACCATAAACTGCTTTATGGGGACCTATTTTAGCCGAGTCACTCCACAGTTCATCATTAATTTCTTGTTCTATGATAAGTAAATCCTTAGAAATAATCACAGGGAGTTCATTTCCTTACCAGAAGGTTTTACTTTCTAACCATTCATGGATGCTTGCAGTCATATCAAGCATTGTCTGCTTAACTACTCGTGCACTTACATTGTACCACCCCTTCAATGCGAGTATGGAGAGTCACCTTCCCCACACGTGGCCCATACTCTCCCTCTTTGTGCATCTGTATCTGGAGTGTGTGTTTGTGGATGTGTGTGATATGCTTTGGCCGAGTTAATTGCACTGTATCTCCACACACGTCATAACCCTCAATAGATGAGATTGTCATCGAGTGGAAGGGGCACAGACGGGTGGAAAAACGTAGTTTCGTTTTTCAAATAAAAACGTGGGAAAAGAAATATAAATGATGATACAGGGGAAACTCGATATAACGAGATGGTCGGGACCGAGTCATTTTCCTCGTTATAGCCGATATCTCGTTATATCAGTAGGCATAAAAGAAAGCATAACATAAAGACATTAATTTGCACATGTGGGACTACCCATCATCTTTCAATCAATACTGATAACTTGGTAATGTGTGTGAGGGAATTACTCACCTTTTTGGGTAAGATGTTTTTCGCCAATGAAATCCAATATCAAGAATGTGTTTCTTATTAATTGTAGATGTTTGAATTTGTAAATTTATATAGCTTGCGATTGTGTCAAGATCGTATGTGGATTGGTATGTGGTTATGGTATGGGTGTGTGTTGTGTGTGGAAAGCTTGAATATGGTCTGCACAATGCTCTGTGTGTGTATGTGACACATTCTGTATTTATGTACATTATGACTGCGTGGGTGAAGATGGGAATTCCCTGCGTAGAAAGCCAATCACAGCATCAGATTGCCTCACACCTGCTAAACGTCATGATGATGTCATGTATACATACCGCTGTCCCACCACATTTTCTGCATGTATCAGTGCGCGCACACACACACATACACGTACAACATGCGGTGCTAGCTGGAGTGCACTGAAGAAAATATGTGTGTACAAGACAGTTTTTGGCGCATCGAGCTTTACAATTTCGGAACATAGCTTTACCCGAAGACATTTTGCTTTACCTCGCTATATCAGATTTGATTGGCTATGTTTTTCTTCGTTTGGAAATCACAAAACTTATCTCGTTATAGCAGATATTTCGTTATAGCCGATCTCGCTATAAGAGTAGCATTTTACATAGACTTGTGTGGAAGGAAATTTGGGACTGGGAAAGTTTCCTCGTAATAACCGATATCTCGTTATAGCAGTGTTCGTTATACCGAGTTTCCCCTGTATAACCAGTTTGCATCTTTTTAATGAACCGAAAAGGTGTATACATGTGTGTGTATGTGTCTGTAATGATCCATCAAACAAGTGTACCAACATTAGGAATGGACGACAACCCACTTGGATGGGATTGTCGCTGGGTGGGGAAAATCATTATTTATTTTTTTTATATAAAAAAGTGGTCAAAGAAATATTAATCATGACATAAGCCCCTCTTCAGCTTTCTAAAACCCCGGTCACACAGCCCTTTAACACGTCAAAAAGTGGTCTCCCATGAAGCAGACAATGTTGTTCGCGTTGATGTCGAGTTTAAGACAAACTACAGTCCATTTATAGACGTGGCAGGACGCGGGGAAAATCTGAACAGCGTCAAACGCGGTAAAAAATTTTGAACTTCTCAAAATTTTATTCCGTGGACAACCACGGGCGGCACACGTGGTAAAGACGTGCAACACACGTGAAACACACGTGATAATCCGTGTTCCGGCAGTGATTAAAACTTAGGGAGACACGTTGAAGACGCGAAAGTTTAGCGGTCTGTCACGGGCAGAGCACGGTCATCTGACGCGTGTTACGCGTTGGTATCACGGGAAATAGCATGTGTTTAGCGGCTTATCGCTGACAAATGTATTTTTCCGCGTACACACACGTGGCTGGACGTGGTTAGACGTGCTTAGGCAGTGCTTCAGCAGTGGAACAGCCGCCAACGGCCATACCCCATACAAAGCACGGCCAAACCAAAATTGACCAAAAAATTACCACTTACGACCACGTCCACCAGATTTTCATAACTTTTTGTACGTGATTTGGACGTGGAGTGCTGTGTGACCGAGGCTTCATTCAATGAAAAGAAAAGACGTTTGTGCGTGGGGGCCAGAGGAGATTTTTTTTCTTCACAGGTGTATGATTCATAATGCATGATGCGCATGACAAAAGAGCCAAACGTTTTTATATTCACCGAATTCTGTGTAACTGGGCTCTTCGGCTATCTTGTGCAGACTTTGATCATGCATAAATTATATATTCAGCGATTGCGCTGGACTCCTGCTTTCTCGATCGCCCAGCTATTCGCTTGCAGAGACAGAGGTACACTAAAGATGATAGGGTGAAGCGAAAACTCTTTCATCTTCGGTGGACACACACGCTCGACGTATACAGGTATCAGAGTGTGTGGCCTGCAGCTGTGTATGTATTGCGCCTGTATCGCAGATGATACACCATGGAACTTTGGGCACACTCTCTGCGTACTGGACTCTTTCGGCTATCGTGCGCAGTCACGTGTATATCCAGTGATTGCACTGGACTCTCCCTCGATCGCCCAGCAGATTGCTCGCAGAGACAGTGTATGTACACGATGTGTCGGGCATTGCGTAGTGGCCTGTATGATGTACAACGTATTGTGCCTGTGCCGCACACCATGGTAATACATGGGAGCTTACATGTTTTGCCAAAATGAAAGCTACGAATGCTGTACATTTTTGTCTTTTTGCACAAACTTACAGGATCCTGTGCAGAGAAAAGATTTATTCTATTTCATCAATAACAAGAGACCCGCGGGTCTAGCACTCACCTGAGTATTGCAAGTTTACCTTCCACGCAGTCACTAATCTAAATTACACACAGCTCTACCAAAATTTGACCAGGCATTCTCAAGTAGAAGATACAAATGTACAATTAGGGCCCAAATTCACCCCCTCCCACACTCATATTATAAATTTTAGCTCTATCACTTCTGGTTCAAGAGAAGAGCACTTTATTTTGAAGAATCCTTAATTTGGGGGGATTGGGGCCCCCCTGGTTGTGGGGTCTCCCTGGATGGAGCATGGTGCCCATTTTAACAAATTGAGATTGTAATCCCCTAGGGATACTACCTGCAAAGTTTGGTGAACATATATCATCATGAAGTTTTCAAGAAGAAGATGAAAATGTACAATTTAGGCCCCAATTTGAACCTCCCCTTTTGGGGGTTTGGGCCCCATGGGGGCCCGCTGGGTGGGGCATGGTGCCCTTTTTTAAAAATTTGAGATTCTAACCTCCTAGGGATGCTACCTGTCAAGTTTGGTAAAAATCAGTCTTGGGGTTTTCAAGAAGATGAAAATGTACAATTTAGGTCCCATTTGGACCTAACCACCCCCCCCCCCCCACCCCGGGCCCCAAGGGAGGCACCCATGGATCTGCCATGAACAAACTTGGAACTACAGTCATTAATGTACTAACTCATAGTATTAACTTAGCTCTATCACTTCTGGTTCTAGAGAAGAAGATTTTTAAAGATTCCTTAATTTTTTTTGGGGGGGGGGAGGGGGGGGGGGGGTTTGGGCCCCCTGGGGGGCCCCTGGGTGGGGCATGGTGCCCATTTAAACAAATTGAGATCCTAACCCCCTAGGGATGCTACCTGCCAAGTTTGGTGAAAATCGGTGTTGGGGTTTTCAAGAAGAAGATGAAAATGTAAAAAGTTTACACACGACGGACGATCGCAATAGCTCACTTGAGCGGTGAGCTAAAAATGTGGAAAATCAAATACTGTAAAAGTGGTTTCTTTCGCGGTGGTTTTATTTTCGCGCTTTTCGCGCTTTGAGGTTGAACCGCGAATTTTACATCAAGCGAAAATGTTTTGAACTCGTCGCTTGTACAACGCTTCATTATCGACCGCGAATTTAAACACACGCGAAAAAGTCCGCACTGATGGAAACTGCGAAAGTTTCTGTACGCGAAAGAAACCACTTTTACAGTACGAAAAAAAAAAAAGGGCCCTCAGACCCGTGGATTTCCACGGGTGCCAGTGCTGCCGGCCTATTAGTATTGGTGCAACCAGGAAATTTAGGTCACGTACATTGTACGTCACTAACTAGTACTAAGTATTTGTGTAACCCACACTTGTTTAATTTTCAGGTAGTGCATATAATATGGGAATCTTCATGGTTACAGTTCCGTCAAAAAGCATCCTCTCTGAAAAATGACATAAAATCTTTGCAACTGATTGACAAATTACCCTACATCAACGTAAATAAGCACTGAATTGATCAGTGTTTTAGTAGTAGCCATGATAAAAAATCATGGACGTACTAATACTCGAGCAGGATTCGAACCTACGACCTCCTGATCACCAGACAGGCGTCATCTCCACTAGACCACCGAGCTTTCGCCCGAAAGCAAGTGTTGGTTCTAATCCTTATAGCATGCAGCCGGTACTGCTTTGTTATTCAAATTCATGAATTTCTTCCGTCGAGATGTTTTCATTGCAACTGATTGACAAATTGCCCTACATCGACGTAAATAAGCACTGCATTGATCAGTGTTTTAGTAGTAGCCATAATAAAAAATCATGGACGTACATACTCGAGCGGGATTCGAACCTACGACCTCCTGATCACCCGACAGGCGTCATCTCCACTAGACCACCGAGCTTTCGCCCGAAAGCAAGTGTTGGTTCTCATCCTTATAGCATGCAGCGGGTATTTGTTATTCAAATTCATGAATTTCTTCCGTCGAGATGTTTTCATTGTGCAACTGATTGACAAAATTGCCCTACATCGACGTAAATAAGCACTGAATTGATCAGTGTTTTAGTAGTAGCCATGATAAAAAATCATGGGCGTACATACTCGAGCGGGATTCGAACCTACGACCTCCTGATCACCAGACAGGCGTCATCTGCACTAGACCACCGAGCTTTCACCCGAAAGCAAGTGTTGGTTCTCATCCTTATAGCATGCAGCGGGTATGGTAGGTGTTCAACACACCGACCGGGTCCATATCAACCGACCGCGCACTATAATGGCATTGTATGTACAGAAAGAAAATGTACGCATGGGAATACGCGCAATGGTGTTCGATTCTTCACTGGGCTACGCTACCGAGTAAAATGAGGCGAAAACAAATAAGTATTCCCTCTAAAAATCGAATAAGATTTATCGTGTAACTAGTCTACATACAACTAGGCCTACCTTTGCTGACTTGTTGTTAGATGTAGAGTATCCTTCCGTAATAAATTTGAAGATTTTGACCGCAAAATTGTCACCGCCGCTTGTACGATCGTGCACACACGTTACATACACATGACATAATTATTTTGTCGCCCGCTTCGACCGTATGAGTTGAAGCAGAAACGAGAAATGAATGTGAAAAAACAAACCGACTCATCTAATTTATTTCAATTACGATGAAAAGTTTCCTAATGAAAATCAATTCAAATTCATCAAACAGTCCTTCAAAAGTAATATCGAAGGATTCAAAATATATTCAAATATTATTGGGGAAAAAATGACGGCTAGAAAAAAACAGCGGCCTGTCAAAAAAACGCATTTAAGTGCCCTTTATACGTATTGTCAGGGTGGTCGGTTGAAATGAACAGGGCAACTGAGTGCGGAAAAAATGACAACCCACACGTTCGAAGCCGCCATCTAGAGCGCGTACCTCAGATCGCATTTTCAGTGCACGCTTGTGAATCCGGAGTATTTTCTCCACACGTGAGTAAAATTTCAGGCAAATTGTGAGATTTTTCACGTTTCTATTGATAAAAAAACGTTAACACTAGGTGGCCGGTATTATGAACACCCAACCATAGACTACTGCTTTGTTATTCAAATTCATGAATTTCTTCCGTCGAGATGTTTTCATTGCAACTGATTGACAAATTGCCCTACATCAACGTAAATAAGCACTGAATTGATCAGTGTTTTAGTAGTAGCCATGATAAAAAATCATGGGCGTACATACTCAAGCAGGATTCGAACCTACGACCTCCTGATCACTGGACAGGAGTCATCTCCACTGGCACTAGTCTAGACCACCGAGCTTTCGCCCGAAAGCAAGTGTTGGTTCTCATCCTTATAATTATGCAGCCGGTATTGCTTTGTTATTCAAATTCATGAATTTCTTCCGTCGAGATGTTTTCATTGCAACTGATTGACAAATTGTAAATTATGTTAACTGCCTAACAACAAAGTGTTAAAATTTACTGTAGTGTAGTGTTAGATCTAACGAACCGTTAACGTTTACTACATGTAGAATTGAGAAAGAATGCTACTGTTGCTGACAGTTTTGACCGAAACTCGGCGAAAGATCGGTCTGTATCTGAGGAGAGGAAGAGAACCATTAAAGTCAAAAAAATATTAAAATACCGTACTCCTTCGGGTTCGGACCGACGGATTTTTCTGTCTAACGTTACTGACCGTTGGAACGGGATTTTCGAACTTACCGGTAGAACGGGTCTGATCTCGGTTATACACTTATGACAAAAAAATGTCGGTTGGTCTCTAGAACTTGCTTCTGCCATCGTTCTCCATTAGACCATGAGACCACTTGTCTGGACCTGGTTCCGTAGTGTATACCGTATATCTGTATGCAGCAGCTACAGTAGTTATCAGAGCAGAGGGCCTTATCAGAGTACTTAGTAGTAGGCCTATAGAAGCTAGTATACAGCGCTAGGAGGGCTTACTAGTACCACTGCGCACTGGGGCTTATCCCCGGCCCCGCGATTTCGTGTAGTGCTCGCTCGCGCTCCTATCACTGGGCCTATGGGCGAAATACGAGCGCCATTGTGGTAACAAATTGATAGAGGGCGTACATTGTATACTAGTATCACTGACTAGTATTACGTGACTAATGTGCCGTATGGTACATGTACTAGTACTACGGCACTGGATGGAGTGACTTCTGTCTCCATTTCAGTTTCTCCCTTTTCGGGGGCGTACAGGGGAAGAGAAAGGATCTCGTTTAAACTTTTGTCATAAGGAAGTATTTGTCTAACCGTGAAATGCATCTGAAGAAATGCCATTTATTTTCCAATTTGTATTTCCACTAAGTTTGAGCGAACTATTAGTAATTCTATGGCATTATTATGCTCTACAGGCCACATTTCTTGTCCGGAGCAACCAAGTCTCACGCATTCTGCGTGAGACTCAAGCATTTAGAGGCCATCTCACGATCTCACGCATGACACCCATTTTTCTCACGCATCGGGCGAAGTCTGCAACTTGGGCCTATAATAATGAGCATAGCTCAAAACATTAAAGTGATAGTTGCAATTGAAGGTATATTTCCCTTTTGTCTTTCAAATATAAGTAAAAACTACTGATCGCACCATTAATAAGAGCTAAAAAATTGAAAAAAGCTCCCTACCGTGGGAGGCCACAGGGGGGGAAAACCCCTCCCACACCCTCGCTCGCGCGCACATTCGCATGCCGAGATGCCGAGTCATGAAAATCTCACTCATACATTTTTTTTTTTTTTTTTAACTTGGCATCCCTGCTTGTCGGATTTTATTCATATACTTGTAGAGGTTTGTGGGTGGGGGTGGGGGAGGGGGGGGGGGGGCGGCGGTTGGGTTATTCTAGGTAACAAAAGTTTCCATTGACAGCTCCCTCATTGTTCCGACTTTAAGGATGCCATGTCATAATTATTTCTTGGGTATATGTGCTATAGTGGAGGTCACATTTCTCATTTGACTTTTTAACATCATTAACTCTTTATGTGCCACGTTCGCACCTCCGACTCAGTCGACGGCGTGCCAACTTCGCATATATTCTGCTCAACAAACAAAGCCGCCAAGACCGATCGATAAACCGCTAATTACTGCTAATCCCGCGGCACAATGAAAGCGTTTCTCGTGCTTTTGGTCCTCTCATATACGGCTTGCATTCTATGTGGTGATCGACTATCAAGCGACGTTCCCAACTAGATTTACTCGTACATTCTATGTTTCTGTCACGGTTTTAATGTGCAAAAGTCATGCCTTTATAGTAATGTAGCAACTGGTCATTAAAAGAAAAAATTGAAAATAGAGTCGGCATACAATTTATATCGAAACAAAGCTTGGCATTCCTCTTTAACTTTGCCTACTATTACGCCCATCTTAACAGAAATTTGTAGAAGTTACCCGGTATACAAATTGGAAAAAAATAGAATTCTTTCTCAAAGCATGACTACCTTCGTGTCTCAGAATAACGTGGCACACAGGGGGTTTCCACCATGGCACATAAAGAGTTAAATGTGTTTTTGATGATATTTGCCCCTACATTATGCAGAGCTACCAAGTCTCACGCATTCTGCGTGAGACTCAAGCATTTAGGGGCCATCTCACGATCTCACGCATGGCACCCATTTTTCTCACCCATCGGGCCAAGTCTGCAACTTGGGCCAATAATAATGAGCATAGCTCAAAAGATTAAAGTGATAGTTGCAAATGAAGGTTTTATTTCCCTTTTGTCTTCCAAAATAAGTAAAAAAAAATAGTCACTTAATATGCACCTGATCGCACCATTCAGAGCTAGCAATTGAAAAAGCTCCCTACCGTGGGAGGCCGTAGGGGGGAAAAAACCCCTCCCACACCCTCGCCCGCGCACACGTTCGCATGCCGAGATGCCGAGTCATGAAAATCTCACTCATAAAAAATTTTTGAACTTGGCATCCCTGCATAATTATGGGAAATTAAACATTCAAGGGTTATAAAGCTTCTCAAAGGGACACTTTTGAAAATCATGCCATTTGGAGTTTAAAAAAAAAAATCTTGCAGTGTTGATCAGTTCTTCATAAGATGAATACATAGATGCAGCTAGGCAGTAATCCTTGATTATTAAGGGGTGTCATCATCACCTTATTGTCTACAAAGTACTTTAAAAGACTTTGTTTTGTCAAACAGACTAACTTTATGAATTTTGACCTGTTTCAGTGGTAGCCAAAACAAAGAAATACATTAAAATAACACAGTCATTCAAAGTTGTGTGATACTGATGACTGCTATATACGAAGATCTAGTATATACTACAATAAGAAAACAAATTGTAGCCAAGCAGAGGTGGGGGGGGGGGTAGAGGAGAAGGGTGGGGGGAAGGAAGGAGAAGGGGGAGGGAGGAAGAGATCTGACACAATAGATCAACATAAACCAGCAGAGCTTGTATGGGATGAATACTTCCCATATTGTGTGCATTGCAGGCATCCTCTATAGGGCTCACACCCATAAATATTTCCCCATAGGGATGTGTGTTAAAAATCAAATTTCAAAAAATTCTGTAAAATAGCTGGGAGAAATTAGGTATTTCAGCTTCACTAACCTGGATAAGTGAGATATACCCTTTCATCCTTCAAATTTTCAGGGTGGATTCTTCAGTCCAAATTCTGTCTGGCAGGGGTCTGCAAAGCCAGACTACAAGTTCTTGTCACTCAAAAAATCACCTATTTTCCGTACACGTATACCCAATGAAATATAGTCCCCTCAAATTCCATCAGAAAAGCTTTCATCTTCCAACCAAAATGCAGTTTGTAGAGGAATTCATACTCAATATCTACAGCTATTCAGTTTTTTTGCCAAACTACATCATTGATTTTTAATCAATTTTTTCCTTCATTTATTTTGATATCTTTTACGAATTTGTGAAGGTGTCTGGGACATTCCATTGTATTTACGGGTGTGAGCCCTATACTACATGTAACCTCATTTCTCATGGGATTTTATTCAGACTAGAGGGGTGATCACACATCGCCGGTTGGCGGTTGGCGGTTGGCGGTTCAGGGCGGTTCTCAATCCGCCGTGAACCGTGTCCCAACGATGGCGGAAAGCACTTCAACGCGATGTGACTACGTTCTCAACATGTTTTTGAGCACTGAGCAAACGCGGATTGACGCGGTAGTAACACGGATCTCCCCGGAAGGTGGAGGAGTCCATACCAAGCCCATGTAGTTGGATGCAATCAGAGCCCTTTCACTCGTTTTCAATGGTTATAACAAGGAGCGTTTTGCTTTTGTTAGGTAAACACAATTTAAAAGAAATTATGAAACGTTGTAACCCCCTGTGTATTTACAGATTGACATAAGTGATGCAACAAGCAATTATCTTCAAGTTTCAACGTGCTTTTTTCTTTCTCTCTTTTAATTTTTAAAATATCTGTATCAACTGTTATTAAAAAGACAAACATGTGAAAGCAGAATCCAACATAGTTTCCAAAGTTCCCTGTTCATTTGCAGGTTTATATATCAAGTGATGTACAAGTACTTGTTTGTTTCAACATCTCTTTTTTTTTTTACTCTTTCTTAATTAAGTTTTCACATATTTCGCGTGTTGAATTTAAGATCATATTGCTTGTTTATCCATGTTTTCACAAAATTGCTCCTTCTTACCTTTCAGAGCTCCTTGTGAAATATGAGCCTAAATAATGAGAGTTCTTAAATCGTCAGGGGAATCTGTATGTGATACCCTCCATTACAACAAACTACTATGGCAAACGTAGTTTATGCCGCCCCAGAACTGTGGAACAGCATCCCAAGTGATATAAAAAAAAAATGCAAGTTGCCATCAATAAGTGCAAAATATTTTAAAAAAATTATCTGTTAAAATAGTAACATAGTGATTGTAGATGATGATTTATGCAGCATGTTACTGTTTCTGGAATTACCTTTTCCTCTTTATCTTTTTGTTCCCCCTCTAAAGCGCATAGAGACTTTGCCTAAGGTATTATGCGCTATATAAGAACGGTAATGATAACAATATAATAATACAGTGTAATATCTCTAACAAAAGTCAATAAAAAGACATATTCTCTCTAAAAAAGATCGAGTGAAAATATTCACTCCTAAAAGAATGAATACAAAAAAGAGTGAATTTAGAGTGAAATTGGAGTGAATTTTGAGTGAAAATGTTCATTTTCACTCGTTTTAGAGTGACCTCAGGGATCACTCCAAAATCTTCGAGTGATCCCTGAGGTCACTCCAAAATGAGTGAAAATGAACATTTTCACTCAAAATTCACTCCAATTTCACTCTAAATTCACTCTTTTTTGTATTCACTCTTTTAAGAGTGAATATTTTCACTCGATCTTTTTTAGAGAGTGTATGTACATTATACATTATCAAAGAAGAATACAGTATATGACTTTGTGCGTAGTTCCCTCTTTATTTACAGGTTCACTTATTATAATGGTGGGTTTTTTTTTCTTCAAATTTCAACATCGCTTTTCCCTCTATATACTCTCAGTAAGTTTCAACATAAATTATCTGTATCAACATGAGGTCTTACAAAAAGGCATATATAATCACGAAAGCAGAACCCGACATATTGGGCCGGATGCATAAAACAAGCAATTGCTTGTAAGCATTAATTGCTTCAAGCAAAAGCGCAAGCTCGTCTAGCAAAAGGTCTAGCTCAAGCAATTGCTTAAATCCATATGCATAATCTTTTGCTTGTGCCCATACCTTTTGCTTGTCCCGCACAAGCAAATGCTTGCGTTTTCAACAAAAGGGACGTCGCCCCTGTGCGAACACAAGAACAAAGGCGAGTGTGACAGCATGTATTTGAAAGGGCGTGTGTGTGCGGAAACATTTCCTGACATAGCAATAGAGCTATGAAATGGTACTCATAATGCGCACACAGACGCACACACACATCCATGGGCGTCACCAGAGGGGGGGGGGGGGGGGGGGGTGCGTACGCACCCCCCTTCAGATCCTTAAAAAAATTGAAAAAAAAAATAAAAAATAAAAAAAAACTTCAGTCTGCGAGCGACCTCAACGCCGGACGCTAAATAATTATTCTTTTCTATTTTTTTATTAATATTTTGCACCAGGAACAAAAAAAAAGCAACAAGAACAAAAAAAAAAAAAAAAAAAATCGTGGGCAAAAACAATTCGCACCCCTGGTTCTGGCAGCACTGATTTTATACATATCTACTAATATTCTATAAGTGTTTACTATTTATCGACCGTACTGTACATCCGTACGATACGGAGCACGTACACGTTTGCATGTACGTGTGCTACTTAGGTATGTAGGGTCTATGTACGTTACTTCTGACCAATCCATATTGCCAGCCCAAGAGCGAGCCTTAGCCTCATTAAAAAAAATGGAGGGGCAAGCATATCATTTTGCCCACCCCCCCCCTCCATAATTCCAGAGACGAGAAGCTTTTCTTACTTTTTTTTTGACAGAAAAACAAAAAGTTACCCCCATAAAAATATTGGAAGGGCAAGCATATTTTGATTTTGCCCCCCATAATCAATAATTCCCGAAATGAGAAGATTTTCTTGCTTTTGAAAGAAAACAAAAATGTTGCCCCCATAAAAATATTGGAAGGCAAGCGCACCATTTGCCCCACCCCACATAATCATAATTCCCGCGATGAAAAGATTTTCTTGCTTTTTTGTTATAGAAATCTGTCTAATTATTTCACCCAAAAGCAGTGGCGTAACTACGGAGGGGGGGGGGGTGCCCCCCCCCCCCCCCCCATCCGCTGGTTAAAAAAAAAAAAGATTTACCAAAATTGTAATTCAAGGGTTAGTAAACTGCTTTTGAATGAAAGGGTGATCAAGAAATAAGATATTTTTCTATGATTTCTTTTAATCATGATTAAATAGGTATATAGTGTAAAAAACATTGTTCAAAAAGCCCGGACGCGACAAAAGATTGTGATTCAGCGTGATTCCTGGTTGGCATTCTGCATATACCGGTAAGCAGGATGTGCGCAGTGTACTCAGAACATCCGAACGGCAAAGAGAGTCGCTACAATGTTGTGCAATGTGATGTAGAATGTACACCTTTGGACCTTACGCTTCGTTGTATCAAAGCTAGATCATTGATTTGCAGTGTTGCTTTACATACTTAGTCTATATAAAAATGTCTTGCATTGCCAATAAAAAGACTTGACCTGGGCTAATTCCTAACTTTTCCGTGTATATAATATACACACACAAACAAGCACGCACATAAGGGATGCTCTAAAGTGCAGATTTTGGACATCCTTCCCCCGCTTGGTCACTTCGACGCCACCTCGCTGGTCATACCTCCCCTAGTCATGAACATAAACCGACACCCTTGACTACCAGTGGCAGATCCAGGGGGAGGGGCGCGCCGGGCGTCCCCCCCCCCCCCTCTTTATTTCCAAAGCGAAAAAATATAGCTTCAAACGGCAGTTTTTGGACTGTAAAAATATGTCAAAATTTTCAAGCTCGCTCGCTCCACTCGCTCGCATTTAGTCGTAATGCCATTCTCCTGAAGTTGCTGCCAGTAATTGCCAGCAGTTTCGCCCGGTGCGCCCACCCCCCCCCCCCCTTAATTTCCACAGCGAAAAAATATAGCTACAAACGGCAGTTTGGGGACTGTAAAATGTCACAATTTTCAAGCTCGCTCGCTCCGCTCGCTCGCATTTAAATTCTCCTGATATTGCTGCCAGTAATTGCCAGCAGTTGCGCCCGGTGCGCCCCGCTTAATTTCGAAAGCAAAAAAGATATAGCTTCAAACGGCAGTTTTGGGACTGTAAAATGTCAAAATTTTCAAGCTCGCTCTCTTCGCTCGCTCGCATTTAATCGTTATGCCATTCTCCTGATGTTGCTGCCAGCAATTGCCAGCAGTTCCGCCCGGTGCCCCCCCCTTAATTTCCAAAGCGAAAAAATATGGCTAAGAACGGCAGTTTTTGGACTGTAAAATGTGAAATTTTCAAGCTCGCTCGTTCCGCTCGCTCGCATGTAATCGTTATGCTCTCCTGATATTGCTGCCAGTAATTGCCAGCAGTTGCGCCCGATGCGCCCCCCTTAAATTCCAAAGCGAAAAAATATAGCTGCAAACGGCAGGTTTTTTTTTACTGTAAAATGTCAAAATTTTCAAGCTCGCTCGCTCCGCTCGCTCGCATTTAATTGTTATGCAATTCTCCTGATATTGCTGCCAGTAATTGCCGGCAGTTGCGCCCGGTGCGCCCCCCCCCCCCTTCCTTTATTTCCAAAGCGAAAAAATATGGCTCCAAATGGCAGTTTTTGGACTGTAAAATTATTATTATTATTATTATTATTACTATTATTTATAGTGCGCTTTTCCCACAAGGCCCAAAGCGCTTACAATCAATTCAAAACATGTACGACAGTATGTATAATTGGATAAATGTTATATATACACAGCTACGAACTAGTTGCTACTGAAAAGATGTGTTTTCAAGGCTTTTTTAAAATGTCAAAATTTTCAAGCTCGCTCTCCGTACTTGCTCGCTCGCATTTAATTGTTATGCCATTCACCTGATGTTGCTGCCAGTAATTGCAAGCAGTTGCGCCCGGTGCGCCCCCCCCCCCTAATTTCCAAAGCAAAAAAAAAAATATGGCTACAAACGGCGGTTTTTGGACTGTAAAGTGTCAAAATTTTCAAGCTCGCTCGCTCCGCTCGCTCCGCTCGCTCGCATGTAGTCGTTACTAGTATGCCATTCTCCTGATATTGCTGCCAGTAATTTGTCGTTTCACACCGTCATTCCATAATCCATTTATAGGGGGACAACCCCCTCCCACAACCTCCCCCTTGCTCGTTGCGCTTGCTCGGGCTCGGTCGCGTTCATGACATCAGTGTAAGAATTACTAGAAGTTTATTTAAATTATACCATTTATAGGCAAATTGTTCAATAACAATTTACTTCAAAAGTACTGATACCTTAAACAAGTGGGACCGTTTCAAGTTGATAAAACACGCAAAAAACTTGCATCAAATTGCACTATTTACAACATCAAAGTGCAAAAAGTGCTCACCGTGGGAGGGGGACACTCCCTCCCGTATCCTCGCCCTCGCTCACTCCTCTCGCTCTTGCTTGGCCGCTTTCATGATATTCAGTGAAAATATTAAAACAGGAAGTTTATTTGGATGATACTATTTTATACGCAAATTGTTCAATAATAATCTACATCAAAATATACTGCTACCTTAAACAAGTAGGACCTGTTTCAAGTCGATAAAACAAGCAAAACATGTATCAAATTGCACCATTTACAACATCAAAATGCAATTTCAGTTCTAACCGCGGGAGGGGGTTGGCCCCCTCCCACACCCTCCCCCCTGGCTCGCTCCGCTTGCTCGGGCTCGGTCGCGTTCATGACATCAGTGCAAGAATCAATACAAGAAGTTTATTGAAATGATATAGTTTATAGACAAATTGTTCCACAGGAATTTCCATCAAAATGTACTGCTACCGTATTACAAGTGGGACTGTTTCAAGTCGATAAAAACACGCAAAAAGCCTGCATCAAATTGCACCATTAACATCAAAATGCAAAAAGTTCTCACCGTGGGAGGAGGGGGAGGGGGGTGGGGGGGGGGGACAACAGGCACTTCCACACCCTCCCCCCCCCCCTTGCTCGCTCCCTCGCATACTAACACCCCACCCCACCCCCCCCCCCCCCCCCCCCCAAAGATGAAATCTTAGCTACGCCGGTGCCCTTTCCCCGCTTGGTTTCCCTCAAAAAACAATATAAGTCTAGGGATTGAGAGCTTCCTATATTCCAAATGTCTGTCCAAAAAAATCTCGTTACATTTAGTGTCAAAACGCACCCCCCTTGAAAAAAAGCTGGTGACGCCCCTGCGACATCTGTCAGTTTTATAACAATGTATACAATTAACTAATATCAGATTTTTATACTGTCACAAATATATCTTTCTCTTGATATCTATAACAATATAGACGACGTGCAGTTTGTCTTGTCCAAAAGAAACTCTGCCAAAAACCAAAAGACATCATAAAAGGCAGAAAACAGCCAGACTCAACCCATTGCAGCAGGTTGCTTGTCCTACGGTGCGAGAGTGCGAAGTGAAGTGTGTGTCGTACGTACAGTGTGCAGCGCAAGTGTCCAAATTTCCCGCGGTACATACGACCAGCACACAGGGCGCATTCATGTGCAACTCAACCCCTGGAAAATGACTAATAATAAACGCAGTTTCTAGTTTCTTACGAAAACAGCAAGCCTTCTCTGCAACGCTCTTGCGTTTGAATACAGCGTTGCGCGTTATTTGATGGACTTCATTTGATTTTTAGAGTTGCGTTTAAACGCAATTGAGTTTTTAAAAAAAGTTCCCTACCATTTTCTAGTTTTGTATGGTTATCAAACGCAAGTCTTTTTAGCGTTCCGTGTGATATGATGGACTTCCAATTGCATTTGACTTTTAGAGTTGCGTTCAATTTTTAATTATTCGTACGAAATAAAAAATAATGCAAGACTTTTCAACAATAACGCACCTCCGTAGATGTTAAGAGATGCTTTTAAACGCAGTTTCTAGTTTCTTACAAAAACTGCAAGTCTTCTCGTCTGCAACGCTCTTGCGTTTGAATACTTTATTTGATTTTTAGAGTTACTTTGTTTGATTTTTAGAGTTGCGTTTAAACGCAATTGAGTTTCAGGTTCGTACAACTCTTTTCTAGTTTCATATGATTATCGAACGCAAACCTTTTCAGCAACGCACTTACGTTTATGTGCAAAGTTGCTCGTGACTTGATACACCTGCATTTGATTTTTAGTTGCATTTAATTACATGTAGTTGCATTTTAATTAATTTTCTAAAAACGGGCCCAGGTTTCTAACCGCTTCGGAATAATTAACGTTAGAATATTCGTATTTCTTATTTCATGTTCTGATAATGATTCTCTACTAAGACCTATAGGTGTACAAAATTTGTGCGTTTTGAGAATAACGACAAGGAGAAGAGGGGGAAAGTGAACTGCTTTGGGTACTACATGTAATTCTCCAATGTAAATGAGTGTATGCCCTTTCTATTCCGGCGTAAGACAATGGACGGATGGCGCGAACGCTACCGCGCTGTACACTAGCGAATTACCGAGTAGAAATGCTGCGAATCGGAGCGGGAAAACAATTCTTTTTCATATAATGGCGATAAGATACTGAGCGAAAAAATTATGTCGACTTAGACGAGGGAATTAACACGTATTTCCGCTCAGTTGGCACTCAAAAACCAGGTCGACTCACGCGAGTTGTCGACTTATAAATGTCGACTAAGACGAAGAAATTTTCAAGGAGTAACAAAGGCAAAAATCGGGACTTTTTTATCGTGTCGACTTAAGCGAGTTGTCGACTTATGCGATGTCGACTTAAGCGAGGTTTACTGTATTTGAATATTCTGCTAGACTATATACTGCATTATATGAGGTAAAAATCCTTATCCACTGGATTGTAGTAGGGTTTCTCTCTTTCTACTTGCATTCAACCAAGGAGATCACAAGACCTATTTCATAATTCAAAAATATCAACAATGTGAGACTCCAAATAAAACAGAATAAAAAAGTCACTTCATGGGCACTTTGGATTTTAATTAAAAAAAAAAATCAATTTTGTTTTGCGACTGATTTGTACAGAAATACACCATCACCACATGACAATATGCTTTGTGAGGTTGCAAGGCTTATAAGCAACAATGATAATATCAACCTCTTGGCTACAATCAATTTATGTTATCATCACATTTTCCTTCAGCATGCTATGAATCTGGTCTCCATTTCTAGCTCATTCCTAGTTTGACGGGAGTAATTTTAAATTCCACACGTTGGATTTTTCCTACCAACACATCTGTCTCTTGAATACATGAATAAAACAAAATAATGCAGACTCATTCATGAATTTTTTTTTTGAATCATTCCTTAAATAATAAATACACAAATACATGAAACATTTCATTTACATATTACCTATGGTTGCACAAACTGCATTATAATACATATCATATCCTATGTACAAACAGTGACATTAACAACACACAGATAGAACTCAATATAATTATACCACAGCCTTCAGACCAAACTGGGTTATCATCGTTTCTCTTGGACCCCGTTTACAGTGTGAGGCTCGGCCGCGGCTCTGCCACTGCTCGGCCCAGCCCCGCTTCAGTGTAAATGCACAAAAGGCCAAATGCGAGGCCAAAATTGGCCTCGCATTTGGCCTCACTCTGGAGGTGGTCTCGGCCGCGGCTGAGCCCGGCCTTTTCTCAGTGTAAACGTAAACTGGGCCAAATGCGCGGCCAATTTTAGTCTGGCTTCCAAACCCTCTGCTCGACTATTTCGCTGTTCAGGATATTAACCCCCTCAACGTCGAAAACTAGTATAGTTTAAGGTGGTTTTGTCCTGCAAAGGATTTTTTCCTACGGCAAAGGCGTTTGGTCGAACGGCGACTTCGTCGCCACAGAATTCATTTGGCAAAGGGTCTGAAAACCAGACAATACCAAATTGCATTTGTTTACAAGCAGAGCGCACGACAACATATTGAAAGGTTTGAATCAAAAGCGCGGCCGAGCCCGGCAGTGTAAACGGACAAAATTGCGGGGCCTGGCCTCGCAATTGAGGCTGGGCTCGGCCGCGGCTCGGCTCAGCCCCGCACTGTAAACGGGGTCCTATTCTGTTAAGTGACATATCGAGGTGAACCCAACTGCAATATTGCTGTCAGGGTGTGCCTCTATTTTTGTTTTTGTTTTTCCCCTTAACATACTAATACACTTCATGCACTAATGAGCCATTCTAACCACCATTACCTCATTTGATGACACCTTAACGGGATGGTATAGTTGTGGTTGAGACGAGGATTCTGGTTTTAACATTTTGCGAAAAAAAGAGGGTCCCACCTTTGATTGGGACCATTTTGTTTTCCTTTGTTTTTTGGATATCTCAGCCATTCCAAAACCGATTTTCATCAAATAAACTTTTAATTCCGCTCAGAGTTGTATGGTCTTAAACGTTTCCTGTAAGTGGTTTCTAATTATCTTGCAAAAAGTTAAAATCTGAATCCTCATCTCAACCAGAACTAAACCATCCCTTTAACATTTGCAAATAGCTCTACAGATGTGGTTGTATTAAAAATGCACATTTCCATGACACTGCCAACTTCCAGGAAATAAGTTCGCAGAATGCAATAAAAGCAATCAGAAAAACTGTGACATGCTTCAAATGCATACCCTTTCGCTGATCTCAATTTTTAGGACAGTAAGACTTGTAATACATAGAATCACAGCAAATCACTGTTCACAAGATTTTGCTTTACATTTCTATATGTGAAATAATGAGCACAAGGGCCAAGTGTTGATTCACATGTAATTTGCATACCAGTGAAACGAAATATACATATGACAAATGGACAAATGTAAATTACACTCTTTAAAAAGCCCTCTGAAGATATATGACATACTCTAATGTAATTGGATAGACTTTCTTTAACCCCCCATTGTTTGGTTGAAAAAGATGATCAGTGAAATATCTCTGGGTGGATTTCATTTCACATGCACTCTGACAATATGACACATTTTTATACTCAAGCCCCCGTAACATTTACTGTAGTTTTCATATAGGGAGCACATTACTTGAGTGCCATATAAATCCTTAGAATTGTTGCAATGTGGCTGCAAAGAAAGAAGGAAAAAAACATCTATACAACATGGTCGGCGGAACCATGGGGCCGTGGGGGCTCGGGTCCCCACACTTTTTGTGCAACGTACAAAGGAATACACAAGGTGTCATCACTCATCACTTTGGGCCCCCACACTTTTTAACCCGGAAGTACGTAAGTGGCACTAAATAGAAATAGAGATCTTGAAGTGTGAGCGCGGTAAGGTTATGTTTTTCCACTGAAGACCTTTATTTTTTTGCTGGTCAGCTGAAAACCCGGAAATGGAAGGGGAGAGATGAGGTGAGGACCTTTTTTTTTTTTTCTTGTTAGCTCATGAAACCAGGAAGTGGGCCCCCACACTTTTGAAAACGCTCCGCCGGCCCTGTACAAGTCATGCAAGATATAACTTCAAAAACAAATGTGAATGATAAGTAAACCTTGTAACAATTACAGCATATTTATGAAATGTTTACAGTCATCTTTTTGTCTGAAGGCGAGGCAATGTCATATGAGTGTATGGTAAATAAAGTGCATTGGCAGATATTCATTTCACTGTCATTACAGCATCAAAGCATTAAACTAACTATGGAAAGAGTGTCTAAACAATGCACATGGACATCTAAGTACAAATGATAAAAATACAAATTTATGTGATTGTGCATAACCCTTTAAAAAAAAAAAAACAAAACAAAACAAAACAAAAAACCCTGGAGGCAATGCATATGTCTTCACAAGAAAAATACTATGCCAATCTGACCAGGTAGAAACTAATTACAGTAATTCGTTTTAGCTTATCTGCACAGCATTTGATGTATTTGGAATAAAAAAGAAAAAAAATGGGGGACTCCTGTTTGTCTTCAGATTCTGCAGTATCTTCTCTTTCCCCACTCACATGTAGGCTCTGCATCACAGAAGCAATATAGCAAACTTTAATACAGTAACAATCAAAATGAAAAATAAAGAGTACATCCAATATTGAAACATAAAGTACACAGTGAATTCCTGTGGAAGACCAGTCATAAGTTAGTAAAGCGAAGTTGAAGGCAAGTGTGACCGTGAGTGTATCACTACCTAAATGTTAGAAACAAACATAAAATCAATAGCCTTCCTGATAATCAACATAATATGAAGCACATACACTACAGGTATAAAGTGCAATATGTACAACTAAACATAGCTTATCTAGGGAACATTTTTAATATGTTATTTTGTTTTAATAATGTACAAAGCATTTGCTCGCTTCACTACCACTTGTAGATAAAATCACCATTATACAACAAACACACACACACACACACACACACACACACAACTAGACAGACATCTACATAAACCACAGTGGCGGATCCAGACGGGGCGCAACCGTTGCACCCCCTTTATTTTTTTGTTAAAAACAATAGAAATAAAAAGAAAAACATGAAATGAAACCCAGAAGTGGCACCAGAAATATTAGTTGAATTCCTGGATCCACCCCTGAACCATGTGTCCATATGAAGGAGTCTTTCTGACATGCCTTCCAGTTTGGTAGAGGGTCATTTGCTACAAGTGCTATTCTCAAACATGGCCTCAATCTCAGTATCCAGTAGCATTTTGATAATAACATGTTCACTCACACTTCACACACTGTTCATGCAGAACAGGTAAACAGTTTTTGGTACTAGCAAAGTCATTGCACAGACAGTGCTATACACACTGTAGCTGCATTAATTTTGTATAAGTATAACAATATCCTGAATATCAACTTTGTGACATGGAAGAGCACTGTTTTAATAATGTGTTCTGACAACATGAGAGTGGTGAAGCTCTTTATGAATGGAAGTAATAAGAATATTCCAAAATGCACTAAAAAATGCATGTCTTGGATATAGACTAGTAGACAAGCACTATTGATAGGCGTTGATAGGGGTCAATAGGTGCACAGGTTGGATATTTTTGTATAGATCTTTGTGTGTACCAATTCCAACTGGAGTATACACATGTGCATGATGGCTTGGCCAGCTGTAGCTACGTACATTGCACTCACCTGTTGCTCACAAGCCATGCGTGCTATCAGTTTTATTACTGTATACTGGACATTGGATATATATTGGACATAGTTGCACATGTACCGGTATATGGAAGCACAAAACCTGAAAGGATGTTGAAAACCCCACTGGATTTTGTTAGACATGACACATACAGTAATATGCAATCCTTGGTACTGAGACAAGATGCAATGTATGCAGTATGCATCCTGCATTCATGTTCATGACTGCTCTGCAAGGTTTTGATAATCTCATAACACCTGCAATAAGCGGACACACACACACACAAGGAAAACATACGTAAACACATGAAAAGAGCAATAATGGCATTCATTTGGGATTGAACTCTGTATTAAGGTGCTGGGTATAAAATCAATTATTTCTGTAACTTAAGGAGGAAAGTGACAAATAATGAGGAGCATATTTGAGGTAACTCTCAGGTGCTCTCCCATGTCACAAAGTAAATTCTTAGGGTATTGATGCACATGAAAGCCTTTCACCTTTGTCTTGGTCTCATTGACAGCAATGCAAGTCAATCAGCATAGTAATTCATCAGGTCAAATGTAAATCTAATATAACTTGTCATAACTTTCTTCTTACAACACCATTTCAGTGCAATGTAATGCTGAAGCTGTGAGTGTGTGTGTGTGTGTGTGTGTGTGTGTGTGTGCGTGTGTGTATGTGTGTGTGTGTGTGTGTATGTGGATATGTTTGTTGGCATGAAGCAATCTGGCAGTCAACACTAGAGGTGGGAAGATCTTTGATTTTATGCAAATTTGATGACAGTTGACACAACTTCCTTGTTCAAGTATCATTAAATTAGAGCAATGTTTCACTCTTTTAACTTTTTGGCTCAGTTAAACTAACACACATATTGACTAATCATTAAAGAAACTGATATGGTAAAAGTACTACTGTGGCTATATATACAGTGACAAAAAAAAAAGGAACAAGTGACAAACAAGGAGCAAGAATGAACTGTGTGCTAGATAATATTCTGAGTGCAATTTTCATATATGTGACCGAGCATTACAAAACCGACAAAAAAGTTGCACACCCTAATTTTATGTAAGGACTCAAAAAAGGTCTGAAGGGTCAACCTAGTTAAACTTTAGCTTTTTACATTTTCTGAAAGAGCAATTCTTCTACACAATCCTAGTGTTTGGGATCATAAACGAATGGAAGGTTGTGTTTTTTGCAGTTTGTCTACAGCAGTTGTTTTGTAGAATTGTGTGGTTAGGTAAGTCTTATGGGCGTCTTATCATTTCTAAAAAAAACCCAAAAAACAAACAAACAAACAAACAAAAAACAGACAATCAAACAAACAAACAAACAAACAAACCTACAACCTTTACACACTCTTTACTTTCGTCTCAATAATTTTTAAAAGATGATGTCACTTCTTTGAAAGTTAGGTTTAGTCATGTGTCGAATGTGCTTCTTTAGTGTGTGAAATTTCAGCTTAATCCAGAAATCCCTTCATTGTGGTTGCTTCGGAGTTTTATATCCTGTCTTCTGTCCCATTCATTGCACAGAGCACAGCTTGGTGAGTGAAAGTGCTTGAATAGACCACAAACTTCAAAGTCTTTTATTCTCAATAAACACTTTTCTAGAATGTGTACACTTGTCCATTATTTAGATAGGTTGGGAAAGCCCATTTGCATTGAGCTATATATAATTATAAAACTTAGAGCCTGCTCTTTCAGAATGTATGTCTGGTGATTTTTGTGTGTGTGTGTGTGTGTGTGTGTGTGTGTGTGTGTGTGTGTGTGTGTGTGTGTGTGTGTGTGTGTGTGTGTGTGTGTGTGTGTGTGTGTGTGTGTGTTAGTTTTGATGCAGGGTCACATACCCTTATAAAAATCTTAGGTTGCGGCAAGCTTGCAGCAAGCTTGCGGTAAGCTTGCGGCAACCTTAATTAGCTTGTATTAAAGAGTGCAAGCTTGCGCATGCTTATTGCCATCTTACTGCAAGCATGATACAAACTTGGCATCCCCTGGTAAGCTTGCTGCAAGCTTGCGGTAAGCTTGCAGCAACTTACCATTAGCTTGTGGACGATTGCAAGGTCGCAGATATGATTGCAAAAATAATCGCAAGCTTGCAGATTGTGTCGCAAGCTTGCAGATAAGTTTGCAAGACCATATGAAAGCTGTGCAAGCTTATGACAAGCTTGCGGTGAGACAACTAACAGCTCTGCAAGCTGGCCGTAAGCTTGCAAGTAATGCAGAAATCTCCGCAAGCTTACCACAAGCTTGCAGGCCATTATCAGAATTTCTGTGAGCTTGTCGCAAGCTTGCAGGTTGTTAAAGAAAACTCCTCAAGCTTACTTAAGCTTGTGAACTGTGATCAAAATCTTTGCATGCTTGCTGCAAGCTTGCGGGTTAGAACTTCGCAAGCATGCAAAATGCAGTCAAAATCTTCGTGAGCTTGGCCCAAGCTAAAGCTTGTGGGTAAATTGTTAGAGCAAATTCTGCAACCTTACCGCAAGCTTACTGCAACTGTATGGCCACAATCAAAATCTTTGCAAGCTTGTCGCAAGCTTATAGGTTAATTGATAGAGAAAATTGCCTGGTGCCCTCTCAGTTACAAAAAAGAAAGTTACTTTGTTCACTCTGAAATTCAAAATGGCAGTTTGACTGTTTCTGTGTGCAGCTTAGATTTAAGGACAATAATTCTGTTAAAGGTATGAAATTGATTAATACTATTATAACTAACTGCATGCATTAACATGCTGAATAACTTCACCATATTTTCATTCCCCATAAACCTCAATAATCTACACATTTTAACAAAGTAATCATAGTAACTTCCCCTAAATGTGCAATACAGTCCCACCCATTGTAATTTGTGTGTGTATTAACAGGTATTTTTATTGTTACATATAAATCAATACCGGTACATTCTGCATACCTCTTTTTTTTTTAATAGTAAAATATATGAATGTATAACAGATTTGAGTGTATTATTTATACTTCATCCTTTTTTTTTAATGTTTCACTTTTGTGCAAATTTCAATTAAATTTCCTAATTGTATCCCCCGAACAGAGTTCGGAGGATACTATGGATTTGGCCTTGTTGCACCGCTGCGTCCGCTGCATCCGCGTCCGCCACAGAGATTTTCTTGTGAGAGCGCTCTACTGGCTGCAGTTCTTCGTAGATCATCTTCAAATTTGGCATGAAGGTGTATTATGGTACAACAAAGATGTCTGTTGTTTCTGGTGATGGCGCCCTCGCTTGTTCTGTCTTTATACATGAAAATAAGGTCAATTTAACAGGGTCTGCTTGTGTGTGCAACGTACGCTGGCCTTGTTTCTTGACCGATTTTTTTTTTCAAATTTGGTAGGCCTATGTATTAATGTATCATAGTCAAATCTATACACCTACGTGTATACCTATTGATAATGCTGCCCTCACTGTTCCACCTTTTACAGGGTCAAAGGTCACCCTGATCATGTCAAAATTTGCAAATGTGCTTATATATGCAATAACTTGATTGTTACTCAACGGATTTTATTCAGACTTGCTAAGGAGGTGTATGGGTGGTCATTCTACATGAAGGACACAACAGTTTGTGGTGATGGCGCCCTCAGTGTTCCGACTTGGGTGCCATGTCACATTTCTTGTGTGTGCTCTATCAGCCACATTTCTTATTAGATTTTCTTCAAATTTGGCAAAAAGGTGCATCATAGTGAAATCAAGGTGCCTATTGTTTTTGGTGGTGGTGCCCTCGCTTGTTCCGTCTTTATACATGAAAAGGTAAATTCAACAGGGTCTGCTTGTGTGTGTGATGCTGGCCTTGTTTCTCGACCGATTTTTTTCAAATTTGGTATGTAAAGGTATCATAGTCAAATCTATACACCTATACCTACAGTGTATTGATAATGCTGCCCTCACTGTTCTAGCTTTTACAGGTTCAAAGGTCACCCTGACCATGTCAAAATTTGCAAAAATGCTTAAATATTTATGCAATGACTTGATCGTTACTCACTGGATTTTACTCAGACTTGCTATTTTAAAGGAGGTGCGGGTGGTCAATCTACATTGTACATGAAGGACACATAACAGTTTGTGGTGACAGCGCCTTCAGTGTTCCAACTTGGAGGCCATGTCACATATCTTGTATATGCTCTATTCGTAAGCTATTTAGAAGCGACATTTCTTGTCAGATTTTATTCAGGCTTGCTATGGAGGTTTTGTGGGGGGTTATTCTAGGTACCGGTAACAAAAGTTTTCATTGACAGCGTCCTCATTGTTCCAACTTTTAAGGATATGTCATATTTCTTGTATGTGCTGTGTGGTACTACATGTAACCTCAATTCTTATGGGATTTAATTATTCAGACTTGCTAAGGATCGGTAAACAAATGATCATTGTACATGTACATGTAGGACACAACAGCTTGTGGTGGTGGTGCCCTCAGTGCTCCAACTTAGATGCCAGTCACATTTCTTGTGCATGCTCTATCAGCCACATTTCTTGTTGAATTTTGTTCAAACTTGCTATTGAGGTTTATGGGGAGTTATTCTAGGTAACAAAAATGTTCATTGCCAGTGCTCTCATTGTTCAAACTTTTATAGGATGACATGTTATATTCCTTGTATGTGCTATATACCAGCCTCATTTCTTGTCAGATTTTATTGTATCCTGCGACAGTTGCCATATTATACAACATTCTGGCCTAAAGTAATCCAGATGGGGAATGGGAGATTGGTTCAGGGGATACAATGTATGTGAAGAGTTGTTCGCAAAAACCGATAAGTCCATATTTACCAAATGGAGATATTTGCGATTAAAGGTCAACAAAAATAAAGAGAATAATAAGGAAATTTTTGCTTCTTTTGACCGTAACTTCAAAAATGTACCTTTATATGTAAGGACCAATATATCATTTTAAGGGTATAATTTGTACTTTATAACAGAAACCGTACTTCAAAATCTTCAAAAATGGACTTATCGGTTTTTGCGAACAAACTCTTCAAGTGCTCGAACGGGTCTCCTGTGCGAGCGCTCTATAGTAATCAAATTTCTTAATTTCTTAAAAAAACTAAGCTTGCAAAGGCTTGCGACAAGCTTAGCAGCAAGCATTCCGCGAACTGGTGGCATAGCACACAAGGTTGCAAACTCCCTGCAAGCTTGCAGGTCAGCTAGCCCTGCAAGGTTGCCAGAAGTCAATACACAAGGCTGCAAATTTCAAGGTCAGCTACCAGTAGCCCTGCAAGGTTGCGGCAAGCTAATATGCAAGGTTTCAAACTTTGTGCCAGCTTGCAGGTCAGCTAGCCCTGCAAGGTTGCAGCAAGCTAGCATGTTAGGTTGCGGCTGCTCATTTGAATATTTGGAACCCTGCAAGCTTGCCGCAAGCTTGCCACAGGCTGGCCCGCAAGCTTGCAGTGAGCTGGCCGGCAAGCTTGCGGCAAGCTAAAAACTTTGTGCAAGCTTGCAGGTATGTGAGCTAGCCCTGCAAGGTTGCAGCAAGCTAGTATGCAAATTTTCGGCAGCTCATTTAAATATTTGGAACCCTGCAAGCTTGCTGCAAGCTTGCCGCAAGCTTGCCGCAAGCTTGCCAAGATCTGGCCCGCAAGCTTGTGGCAAGCTAATCCGCAAGCTTGCGGCAAGCTTGCGAGGCATGCTTTACAGATTTGTATAAGGGTATGCACTCCACTGAAACTATGACACCACAGTTGCCATTTATCACAGGCTGCAATGGACAATCAGACAAAATATGCCATAAATCTTGCTAGATACAACATATAAAGTTACCATTGCTTATATGCATGGATAAATGTGCAATGAGGGCTTCACTTTCATTTTGTACAGCAATTCGTTGGAGCTATAAGAATGCTTAAATTGTGGCATTGTGGCATATCATACCATCATAATACACCAGTTAACTGTATGACATACCTCATGATACTGAAAAATGGGTGCATCACTTGTTCAATGTGCATCAGATTTTCATATACCATGATGCACTACTGCGTCATGCATACGACAGACATTCCCCTACCATGACAGTATCCTTAATCAATTTTGTGGAACACCATTTTTTTTTACAAACTATTCCTGTCCTAGCGATGGATGAACCACCAGCAAACCTAACCCAGAGAATAGGAAACCAGACATGCTGCATGCCACTCATGATGCATATCTCCCAGGGGTCATTATCTCTGCCATACAACTGACTTGTGCATAAGGCCAAAAAAAAAAAAAAATGTTTGTTTGCCCTTAATTGTCAAAACCCAAGAGGGTCGGTAGGTCTTTTTTTTTCCTTTCTTTTTTTAACCCTTTTTACCCATGTAATTTTGTAACATCTCGTACACTCATCCTTCTGGCAATACTTCGAGTTCTAGTTCAACTTTGTACAGGATGTGGTGCAAGTTTAATGCACTCAAAACTCCAAGGAATTCATTCAAATTTACATCTTGCCAGGGCCCGGTAGGCGAGGTAGAAACACTCACTGACAAGGTACTTCTAATGTCCATCTTTGGGTGCGTTTATCAACTCTTTTTCTCGGCAGAAACAGGTTTTCCAAACAGCTTTCAAGGAATTTTTACGAGTTGATAAACGCAAAGCTGTTTTGATTATGGGGTTTGGAAAGCCTATTCGAAAGCCGCAAATTTGTGCTTTCAGAAACAGGTTTCCGAATTCTAGAAGCCCTTTGAAGCAAGATAAACTCAAAGCTCTTTTGAAACGGCTTTGTACTGCGGTTACAGTATATGACCCCTTCTCCTCAAATTGCGCAATGCAACTGCGAAGTGACAAGGCCAGTTTTCGTGTTCGCGATGAGTTGATAAACACAACTATTTTGAAAGCCGTTTCTAAAGGTCTTTGGAAACGGCTTTTGAAAGCCGTTTCAAACAGGGGAAAGATGATAAATGCAGCCTTTGAAATGCAGCCTTTGTTAAATTTTGCAAACGGCTCCAAAAAAGTACCTTCCAGTGAGATGCTGGCAACTGAACTCCAAACAGTTTTGGTGCCATGACAGCTGGTAAATGGATGCTGCAAAAGTAGCCATCTTGGCAGTCGTGCTGCACTGCGCCGCGGTCGGTACGTATACGGTACCTAACTAGCTAGCGCACTACCTATGCACGTGAGCCAAAAAGGTAAAGTAGCTAGCATGCAATGCATGCTATAATTAGTAGCCTGCGGCCCCGCTGACCCGAACACGATTACGACGGGTTAATGAGATGAAAAAACATTTTTAGACCTTTTTGTCACTCTTTCTTTAGCTTAAAATGGATAATTTTGGGTTTAAAACCATTCACAAATTTGCAGAAGATGAAATTTGTGGAAAAAAATAAACTTGAAAGAGCAAAAAAAAAAACAACAACAACAACAACCCGAAATTTCTGTGATTTTCGGTCGGTCGCGAAGGGCAAACAAACCACTTTTTTGGGGGGGCCTAATGTCCATATGTGACCCTGCACCTCAAAACAAACAAAAAGTCACCAGACATTAATTTTTAGTTAAGACCATATTCTGAAAGAGCAGACTTTAAGCTTTAAAATGATGTATAACTCAAATCAAATGGACTCTCCTAACCTATCTAAATATTGGAAAGAGAGAACAAACTCAGGAAAAGCGTGAACTGAGAAAAGAGGCTCTGAATTACAGTGTCTATTCAAGCGCTTAATTTTTACCAAACCGCGCTGGCTGTGCGATGAATGGGACAAAAAACAGGAAGTAAACCACCAGAGTAACAACAATGAAGGGATTATAAGATTAAACTGAAATTAAGCATGCCTCATTAACACATTCTGTCCATAATTAATGCTAACTTTCAAAGCAGTAGCACTACCCTTTCTAAAGTTATTAGAGTTCAAAGTGAAGAGTGTGGACAAGGTTTTTCAGAAACGAAAAAGGGATTCTAAAGACACACCTCATCAACTATCTACCAAAAATGTTCGAGATAAACTGATAAAAAAAACCACACTTTCCTGCCCGTTTTATGATACCAAATTTTAGCATAATGTAAAAGAAGACCCGCTCTTTCAGAAAATATGAAAAAGTCAAGTTCGGCTAGGTTGACCCATTTCACTTATTTTCAGTCCTAGCGCAAAATTAGTGTGTGCGACTTTATGTTCGTTTTGAGGTGCACGGTCACATATGATGTCTTTACAGACATGAAACTAAGATTTAAAAAAAAAAAGGCAATACTGATGATTAATATGTAATACATGGATTATTTGGACTCACAGTTTCGATTTATATGTTTGTTTCTCTTGTTAATTGTAAAGCGCTTAAAACATTTTGGTCAGAGGCGCTATATATATTTGTCATATCATTATTATTACCATCATTAAAGTCCATTTCAATCTCATACATATGCATTACATCAGTCAACAATCTGTCTTCATGTCCATCAATAAATGCATTGAATTTACATGTTGTGTGTTATTCCAATGAAAACAATAAATTTGCTTTATAGCAGCCTAGCATAGCAGACTTCAATCCCTGGTTGTAATATCTGGTGATGTTTCAAGGCCAAAAAGGCAGAACAAGTAATATTTACAAATTATGCCAGCAGAAAAAGTAATATTTACAAATTATGTCATAATCCCGGCCAATTTCCAAGGTCTCAGATAACCTGTACTACTAAAATGCAGCACAAAGTACACTCGGTAATGTTGGTTTGAACTCACTAATACACATTGTACCTTGTGGCATCACAGAGCTATAAAGTGTCATGTGTGCATGCAACTCAATTACACAATGTTTGAAGTAAATTTGGCAGAACACAGCATATCTTAAAAATATTACCGGTAATCTTTAATGTCAATAGCAATACTGCCCTTTGCACCTTTGGTGCACAGATGCAAAAGGAAGGGAATATACTATCAAAACAAATTTTTCAACTCTGTGTCTTATCTGATCCATAATCAGCACATGAGGTTCCGTCAGTGGCATTGGCCAGGAAAGAATTGCCATTGATAATCACTGGAATATGGGTGACATTGCCTTCTGTATGTCTTGATGCTTTGAGGCAAGTAAAAACCAGCTTATTTGCATATGCTGTGGAAGTTTATTTTTAAGAATACTTCACAAGTATGTATGTCCTCTGTGAGGCTGCAAGCAAATTGTGCGGACGAATCAATAAGCAGACCAGTTTTAAGTGATGCCCAACTGAAATTGGCAGTAGTGCCTGACAACTTACGTTTACAAGAAAGCAACTGAAAATAACATCACAAACGAAAGCTTGTGTTCTCAATCGAAACACAGTCATCATGTCTTCAAACCCATCTGATTTGAAATATGCAGTGGAAGGAGCCATGTTAAAGTCTACATCAAATAATGCAATTCATAATTTCCCCTCAAACAAAATATCACTTCCCACATAACAATTATGTAACTTTCATCTTTTCACCATCTCTTCTTTTCAGTGGATAGCATGCCCCATTACAGACATTGCCCACTTTCAGTAATACTTCAAATTAGTGAAAAGACAGAATTTCAGTAAATTAGTCACCATCTCATACACAAACAACCATTATTTACATTTTCTGATAATCATTACAAAGGTTCTTCTGCCGTGCACTACATGCTGAATCATTTACCTAATTATGGCATTAGGACAGTACACTACATGTGACTCTATCCTTAAAGGGGATGGCTAGTAACTGATCAGTGGGAATCAGTGGGAATGCTGGAGGATGATTGTTCCAATCCTTATGGGATTCATTTAAGAGTACATTATATATCTATTGTTCTGTGAAAATTATTTGCTTCAGAATGGTCTCATATTCAAGTAATGTGCAGTTTAATGTTTCCAGGTTAGCGTCCCTGGTCAGTGACGGTGGATTAATCTGCACATTACTTGAATATGAGACTGTTCTGAAGCAAATAATTTTCACACAACAGTAGAAATATAATGTACTCTTAAAAGGGCATTGTACCGGTTTTTTATTTTTTTATATGTTGTTCTTTTAATTCTAAAAGACCCAGCGGTGCAAACAGAATCAAAATTTCATGACGATTTAGTCCGTAATTTCATGTTGAAAATGGAAATTTTTTGGCGAGAATTATGCTAATGAGCTGACGAGCCCGGATGTCGTGATGTCACAGGTGCCAAATGTTTCACTGATTACAAGCCCTCGCATACGCGTGCGTTAAATCGTGCCGAGTAGCAGACGACGCTTAGGCCCAATTTAGCTAGCAGGCGGCACTTGTGTACTGTCCTATCCATGCAGCCGTCTCAAATTTCGCTGAACCAAATCGCACCAAAATTACAGGAAATACTTCTAAGCATATTTCAAAATACCGTATTATATTTGAACGAAATCGGTAATCGAGCAGTATCAATATTGACGTCGAATTTCAAGTTGTCACTAAAAAAAACCTCACACTTCGCGAGAGATCTTGGTAAACGCGATATGCACAATCTAGAACTGAAGTTAGCCGACTAGTGCTGTGCGAACGGGGAATTTAAGCGGGAACTAAATTAAAAAATGTCATGATTTTAGCGATTTGTGTGATTTACGAACTTTATTTTTCATTCAACTTAGCTAAAATAATTTATAAATTGATTTCTTGCTCCCGATTACTTGAAAGATTTGTCTCATGATATTAGATGGCTAACTTCAGTCTGTGCGTGCGCAGGCAAGTAGGGCTACTACGCTGCGATCACTCTTGTTTAGTCGTACAGAGCAGATTGTTTTTAGCGACGACAGGAAAGTCGACAACTTCACTTACGCTTCTCAACTTGCGATTTGGTTCCAATTAGCGTGAGCAAGTGGACATGAGTCATAAAATACTTCTTGTGATTTTGGTGCAATTTGGTTGGGTGAATTTTGAGATATCTACATGGATACGGAAGTACTCTAGCACTATGCCTACACCAGCGCTTGGATCGCGAAGCGGTGTCACTGTTTGTATCTACGTGGTCGGGCCACTCTTCCGAGGTATGGGTCCTACTAACTAAAACTAGATCTAAGTTAGTCCTTGGTGTTAATACGACCACCATGAGATTTATCTCGACCACAAAAACATTGAAAATCCATAAAGCAGATACCTTACCTGCAAAATTCAGCACAGAAACAACAGGGCCTGCAGCACAAGGGCCTCTAGCGGCAACGCTAGACCTTGGAGTCTGGACTTTCGTCTGGACTTTCTTCAAGTTCTGGCAGCAGGGCCATTCGGGGTATGTATTGCATACGAGACGTTTACGCTGTGCCTATTATTAGCACTGTGCACGTACAGCTAGCTGTCGACGGAGCGGCGAGTAGAGTCTTCTCGGTCCTTGACTGCTCACTAGTCCTAGTCCTAGTTCTAGTCTAGAGTCTATATGTACTGAGTGCCGTTTTCTTCTAACTAGGCGTAAACCGTGATTGCCGTTGACTATTTTTTGGATTTAGATTTTAAGAATCACTCAGTCCTCATCTTCGTTAGATAGTTTGAACTGTGATGTCGAACCATTATCGCTCATCATCAATGCATACTAGTAGTGCAACGTTACTTACACACAGTTTTCTATGGGCAGCACGTTCGGACAATGATGCCAATTTCATTTTGCATATCTGGAATATTCCCCACAAATTTGATCTAAATAAAAAGCTTTTGAAGAGATTCCTTTTAAAAATTAATAAATATTGTTTAACATGTTTATTTCAGCTCCATATTGCAATTTTACTAAAGAACAGTTTTTGCAGTACTTCGTGTGAGATTTCATCAGTAAATTGACATGTGTAGAACCTTTCTAGTTCGTTTTGCTAAATTCGGAGGTTGGCACCTGTGACGTATGCCAAATTGTGTGGATCGTTCCTTGGCTTGCTCGTTTTCATTTTTTTCAAAAAATCATTACAGGCTTATCCTGGGTTTTAGAATCCTCTCTTTCCAGTTGTAGGCATCAAAAAATGTAGATTAGAATTATCAGACAAGTAGAAAATGTCAGTACAGGTTTCTTTTAAATGAATCCCACAAGGATTGGAACAATCATCCTCCAGCATTCCAACTGATTCCCACTGATCAGTTACTAGCCATTCCCTTTAAACTAAGAATGAAGCATTTTTCGACAGGGGTGCATTGCCACCAGTCATGAGAGACAGTATACAATATACCTGGGTAACGGTCTGCATGGCTTGCACTGTTTTAATGCAAATATCTGAGAGTAAATAGCTGTTACACATTACATGTCTTTATACTAACCCACTCCTCTTACAAGGGATGTGGTGTGCTTCAATGGGAACCTCAGTCCATCATTTAAAAAAAAAAAAAAAAATCTTACCACAGTTGATAGGAAAATGTATTGACTGTGTACTGGAATATATGCATATGAAAGTATCAATTTGCTTGCGAGATTCTGAAAATAATTCTGAATTTCATCACACTATAATACTACGAGAGAATGACTTTTAAAAAGCGAGTGTCAAATTATCTCATCTTGAGGCTCTAATACTGGAGTATGGTTTCATTCTTTGATTTGATAGTGAATAGCTGTCATAGCAATTAAATACCCACAGAGGTCTGTGAAGACACATAAATAGAATGGACAGGTCATCCTATATTTATCACAAAATTTCCATGGATAAAATTTGATAAGCATTTCAGAAGAAAGCTATAAAGTATTTATACTTCAGTTCATCTTGAGTAAGTACAATATATATGTGACTGTATAGACATCTTGTACAAAATGATTACAGCACTTGCAATGTGTTACCAACCCAGTTGCAACTGATTTCAAAAGAAACCACCAAAACAGACCCTAAATATACAGAACAAAACAAAATATAAACAAGTACACAGAAAAAGGGGGATTTTACCTAAATAATGTTTCTAGATCATTTTGTGTGGAGGCCCAAAGTGGTTGTGAATAATGTACAGTATCAAGTTAGACACCCCCCTAATGTTGATTTATAGTCACTAGGTATAAAACCAGTTGGTCTAATTCCCAGATCATCTAACACCAATACAGCTAAATCCACTTGGTCTACCTGGTATTGTCGATTTGGTCTAATGGCCATTTGGTCTACTCTGCATTTGGTCTTACCCAATTTGGCTAACTGTCATTCCATCTAATGACCGAATGATCTACTTGCCAGTTGCCACCTCATTCCCGCTCCCCCCGCTCCCCCCCCCCCCCACCCACATTTTGTGATACCATTTGATTTATTACCAGTTTGTCCAACTCTCAGCTTAGTCTATTTTTGATTTGGTCTATGGGCAGTTCATTTATTTAATCTAAATTTCACAAGGTTTAATATTCAATTGATCCATTTCCATTTTGTGTAATTCCACTAGATCTTGTTTCCATCTTGTGTAGAAGTTAATTTGTCGCACTGTCATTTTGTCTAAATTCTCAAACACTGTTTCGGCTAATGACAATTTAGTCTGATTCTCATTTGGTCTAAATACCAATGGGACTACCCACTTCATCTATAAGTTGCAAGTTCTAAGCAGATTCAAAATCTGAGCAAGCGTGACTCATTAGTTTTGCAACACAGGCCCACTTTTTTGCATAGTACATAGGAATACATAGATAGGGTCTAACCACTTGGTGCCCATACTTTTTTCTTTTTTTTTATCCTGGAAGTGGCACCAGAAAAAAAAAAAAGTCATTTGTTTTGCTTGCGAGTCGATGTGAATTGGAAGCCCATTGTAAGTTGTACTAGAGGTTTTTTTTTCCTTTTTGCCAGCCGATGAAAACTGGAAGTGGTAGAAGTGCGGGAAAAGCTTCTTTTTTTTTTTTTTGTGTTTGTTTTTTTTGCTTGTTAGCCGATGAAACTCAGAAGTGGCACCAAAAAATGACAAACCTGCTCCCCCCCCCCCCCCCACTTTGAAAAAGGTAGCGCCGGCCATGCAACATGCATTTTCTTCATATGATACAGGGTAGATGCATGCAGATTGTAAGTCACAGAGAGGATACAGATCTAAAACCTCCATCTCACTAGATGACCATTCTACTACAATTTCCAAAAATTGACAAAGCATGACATATCATGACTTGATCATTTCAAATCTCTCTATTGTATCTTGAGAAATCTAAGAAGCATCATTGCTTGCCAACATCTTCCTAGTCACCACTTAATTCTGGAGTTTTTTTTTGGAGAAATTTTTGGAGTGTAGACAGCATCACAAGTGCTTCATGAGTACACTAAAAGCACTATAATATTTCAAGCCCTAAAGTGGTAGCGATGCCTACAGCATAACTCAGTTAAAGGACATATGTAATGCAACATACTCTGGCTTGTATTACATAGTTCTAGACCTAAAAGGAGGTCTGAAAAAAAAATATGGGCAAAAATACACACAGTAGTAATTTTAGGCACGTTTTCTGATGCTAGACCTTGAGATTCAGCCAGTTTATTCCCTGCCTGGAAAAAATTAGCTCATCAGCATGAATGACACGGCTAATTCACCCCATAGACAATGTACACAAGAGGTACAGAAGGGAATGTCATGATATCATTTTCATAATTTCATCACATTTTGGTGGCCGACCAAGGTGCATGACTACTTCCAGGCAGACATGATTTACATCATGAACCCCCCCCCCCCCCCCACAAAAAAAAAAGTATGAATGAAAGGCAGTATTAGCAGTTTAATTGAATTTTATACCGATAGCACCACCTCAATGCAGTCAATCAAGTCTTTACCACTACATCTGCAATAGCTTCAAGTGAAGTACAGTTGTAGCATACATGTATGCGTGCATTGCACAGCACATTGGCATAAACTTGACGAACAATCATGTACGGAAAGTAAACTGCGTGCATCATGTTGGCTTGCTAAACAGAAATGTCTTGAGAACAGTTTTGAACTTTACAACTGTGAAAGTTTCCTTACAAAACATGGAATAGTGTTCCACAGTGTGGGAGCAGCATGTTTATTTGTTCAGTTATAACGAAATTTCTATATAACAAAGAAAATTGCTGGTCCTGACTACCAGTATTAGAAAGGCCATTAGACCAACTGGCCAGCAGACTAACTGAAGTAGCCCAACTTGTGATGAAATGAAACTTTGCCAAAATGGTGATTAGACTAATACCCCTTTCCCGCTGCCCCTCTCGGTGAACCACCGTTGGATTCCCCGGTGAATTCACTGGGGAACCTCCCGGTGAAATTTTCAGTGCCGTCGTTTCACACCTACGACAATGCTCTCGGTGAATTTTGTTTGCAACTTTCCCCTCGATGTGTTTTCTGCTCGCACCGCGGCCGATCCCAGCGGAAGTGTGTAATAATGGCGCGATATTTCGCGGGCTAATTTGAACGTGGTCTGGTATACTTCAGTGCGTAGTGGTTCGTACTCGTAACTTCTCTACTACCTCTATCGATCGTAATTCGCATTTTTGGAGGGCCTTCATTTTATCGCTCACAGTGTTGAAATTCGCGGTATTTGCAGCACATTATTGTGTACAAAAAATAGAATGGAATTTGCTATCATTGTGTCACTGATGCTTCTGAATCAACTCGGACTGTTCAGAAACCGAGTGATGTTGCAATCGCAACAGTATAGTCGAGTACGAAGACGAATGAGACTGTACCAGACTGGAAGAGGAAGAAGAAGACACAGCAACTCAACAGCTCAGTTTATTTGTATACAGCATGCGTACAATTAAACAATACAATACACTGCAATACCACAATGCCGTCGCGGCTGTGAACGTCACACGAACGACATACTTCTGTAGTCGTGTGTATGTTTACATGGGTATAATTTGGGAGCGCGCTAGCTAGCGAAAAACGTGTGCATGACCAGAAACAAAACATGACCTTTTACATAATCTGCATATTTCCCCTGGTGTTTCACCGAGACGACCTTTCACGCTGGGCGTTCCTCGGTGAACCACCGGTGGTTTCCCGTTGAACTATCGGTGTTTACCCAGGACGCTTCTAGGGTAAAAATTGGCCAAAATTTGTTTCACCTAGGCTTCCCCTAGGTTTCAACCAAGTTTCCTTTCACACTGCGGGGTTACCCAGGTGCCCCCGGGTGCCCCCGGGTGCCCCCGGGGAAGATTTCCTTCAGCGGGAAAGGGGTATTAGTGATAAACTGCCTAACATGTACACAGAAGCCAAAATGAATGGAGTCCAAACATGTACACTGTATCTGACAAAATGGTAATTACCAGTAGACAAAATGAATACAAGGGGAATAATACATGAGACAAACAGGTGATTGAATGATTCAGTAGATACACTAAGTGGTAATAGACCAGTTGGATATTAGACAAAATGGGCATAGCCTAAGTGGTAATAAGATGAAATGGCAATTAGACCAAATGGTTACTGTCCAAAGATGAACTGGCTGTAGATGAAATAGGATTAGACCATGTGGGATCACACCAAAACTTGGGCATTTGACAAAGTAGGGTTAGACCAAGTGGCAATTTATCCTCTCGATAGTTGCCCAGTTTCTATAGACTCTTATCTGAATATAATTGAAATCAAAATGATTTTATGTAAACTTTCTGTTAAGAGTATCTTTCAGCTTGGCAGTGAACAAGAAAAGATTGATGAATTCAAGTCAGTTCAATATTCTTTTATAACTTGCTATTTTCCAGATGTTCAAGGGGAAATGGGCCACACATATTCATCAGGCACATCTTACAACGAGAGTCAAGACTTAAGCATTTTGATATCTCAATCTCGAGTTGCCAATCATGTACATATAAATTCGCGCCACATTCGGGAGAAAAATTCAAATTCTAACAGCTTGATAGGAACACTGTTCGAATACTTGGAATGCACTTCGTACTCTTTCTCAAATTATTCATGCACATTCCAAATGAATTAGCTCTCAAATGCTGCTTGAATGTAGTTTGAACGCTGTAGGAATATTCAGAATGCTGTTAGAATGCAGTCAGAATTTTTAGAAAGCACTTCAATTGCCACAAGAGCATGGTTCGATTGTTGCCTGAAGTCTGATGGTCGGAAGGTGCCTCGAATGCAGTGCAAACTCATTTCGAATGCGGTCACAAGAATGGGCCCGAATGTTTGGAACGCACTCAGAATATCGTCAGAATTTTTAGAATGCACTTCGAATAGGCAGGAATGCAGGAAGGATTTTCATTCCAATGGCATTCCAGCTCATTCCGCCTCTAGTGTGATGGGGGTATCAATAAAGGCTTTGCAAGTAATGCTAGATCTTGAATGTTGATGCTTGCTTGTACAAACACAGACAGTTCTCAATACCTATGAATAATGCTTAAAGACCGTATTACACACTCCAAACAAAGAACAGAAAAACAGAAGACTTTCATTTTGGTATACACGAGGTTGCTGTGTTTGTCATTAAATAAGTTCATCTTAATACACATGTGGATTGAGAGAATGCAGCAATATCAGTAGAACACATCATTGAAAGTTTGAAGGAAATTGAACAATTCCTCTAAAAGCAATTAATTTTTGAAGTTTCAGTGCTGCCATCGCTGGATGAGCTACAGCTTGTGATGCTAACATGCATAAAATATAAAGAAAATATTAAAAAATTCAACATATTTTCACTTTTCTCTCATGATAAAAGAGTGCTTGACTTGCCTCTTTCACAAGGGGGAATCATATTACCCTTTAAACTTACATCAGTGATGAGTTGAAGGAAAATGTAATTTTTTCAAAAAATGAAAATTGGTGAAATTCTAATATTTTCCTTATATTGTGACTGCGCAGAAACAGAGATTCATAACTTCAAATGGTTAGTCCGATTTTCCTCAAACTTTCACGGATGTGTTCTACTGATATTGCTGCATTCACTCAATCCACATGTATGTGAAGGTGAAGTTGTCATTTAAACATTCTAGATGCATAAGGCATTATGTGATACAATGCATGTCAAAATTCTTGTATCAATTGTTTAAATCACCAAAATTATATACAACAGGATTGCGGTTTCTTGACCTATCTCCCATAACTAAATAACAAACCAAGAAACATGGCAAACAAGCATGGAGAGAGACAGAAAAGCGATGAAAGCAACATACATGAGAAAAGAGTAGTGAGTTTATGGTAGATGGTGAAGAATATATTTTTTACAAAAGCAAGACAAAATGACATAATGAAATGGAAAAAGAAAATTAGAAATCCCTATGACACAGAACACTCCGTCAATCATGAGTCACTGTTTACTATAGCATAGAGTGACTTGAGTTTGTCTTCCAGCTCTACAAACTTTGGCCTTTTCTCTGCGTTGAGGTTCCAGCACAGTTGCATCAACCTATGAACATCCTTGCAGTTTTCACCAGGGGTGGCCATTGTGTTTCCATCATAGAGGAAAGCCATGACATCATCAGCGGGCTGCAATATTTTAGAGAGATTCCACCAAACGAATAACATGTTAGCTCCTTGAAGGGTGACAAGCTATTCATAGGAATTCAAAGTTTATTTGAAAAAAAAAGACAGTTTTGAAATGGCTGAGGAATCCAAAAATAAAGTAAAGCAAAGAGGTCCCAATATAAGGTGGGTCCCACATTTTATTTGGACCTCCTTGTTTTTGGATATGCTCTTTAATATTTCATAAAAGGTTTCTCATTATCTCACAAGAAAGTTGGAAACCTGAAGCTCTATCTTAACCTTACAACACAAAAGAATCATGTGATAGCACCTCACAAAGTGATTACCTGATTTTTATAGGAGTATTTGATCTATCTTTCTATTTCCAATCTATCAATCTATATGTCTGTCTACCTCCCTTGCTAGCTACAAATAATTTAATATATACCTTGACTAAAATACTTAGTTACTGAGGTTACTGGTGTCAGGTTGTCTTAAAATACCATAAAATATAGCAGAGCAAACAAGCTCATCTTCTGAAATACAGTTGAACCTCTCGTATCCGGACAAGTCGGGACCGGGGCTCATCCGGATAAGGGATTTGGCCGGATACGAGAGACTCAATGCTTTATACATGTACATATACATACACATGTACTGATGTAGCCCATTGTAGTACCACATGTAGTAATGTGTATACTGCAACCTTTTCATTGTTACACTCAGTAACAAACCCCAAAATAGAGGTTCGTGTTTGCAAGAATGAAATCATTTTCTTTTATAAATTCTTGGGATGATTTACCTAAATAATTATTAAGAAATGTATCACGTAGATCTTGAAAATAAACAGTACGAGTCGACGAAACTACGCTTCAAAATTTGATCATCACGGCTCGGCAAAGTCGACTGTAGGTCGCCATTGTTAGATGGTCTCCCTCTCTCTCTCTTTGTGTGTGTACTGTGTGTGAACAATTTTTGAGTGTTCAATATCATTCGTTGCTCAGCCAATGACTCGAAACAATGCATGTCTATCTAGTCATATCGACGGCTGTGTATGGACCTATATGTGGCAATGCGATATGAGAGGACTCGAGCGCATAATCTGTCCATGTTCTTGCGATGATTTGGGGATGTTTGGGGATGTTAAAATGTCTGAAGGTAAGCAATTTGGAAGGAAATTTGATGTAATGTATGTTAATCATGTTGGATTATCTTGGAAGTAATATGTAATTCAGGTGTGTTTGTGTAGGAGTTCTCAAGGAGTTGGGAATCCCCCTTTCCTCCCGTAATTATATATTAAAAAAAAAAAAATCACGGCGAGATTGCGTCCGTTTAATAGAGAGATCCGGATAAAGGGAGGCCGGATAAGAGGTTCAACTGTACTTGGTTACTGACTGAATCATACACATGTATGTAACATCAGAATTACAAGGGAGTGGTTACTTACTACTCTGGGATAAGGCACTCTGCCAAATGAAAAGAGTTCCCACAGCAGGATTCCAAAGCTCCATACATCTGATTTTGTAGTGAATTTCTGAAAGAAACAAGATATAATGAGCCATTCTAAAAAGTATACCGGCAATTCATCGGGTGAGAATGATAAGGCCGTCAATGTGCCTTGAACACTATGGCTTTATATGGCATCTTAATGCTCTTAGCATTCTCAACAAATGAATTTCAAATTTGAGAGCTCATATACAGCTCATATACATACTGACACTGTATGTAGTTAATGGCAATCATGTCATTCAAGTAAAACAAAACAAAAAGTAACGGCGCTAGTGTACTTTCGCACCTGTTGGTCAAATGATTTCCAAACATGCACAAATTCACTCTAAATATCCAACAGCCTTGAATTTTTGTATCTGAGTGAGATTCAAGTCCAGTAGAAAAGGAGTTTTCACCGGGGGGGCACCCGCGAGAGGAGGAGATTGTTTTGGTTTTGGCATGGGCTATGTAGCTCCATGGTGCGTGTGTGTGTCTACAAACTTCTACAATGCTCTCCTTCTTATTCCTGTATTTTCGTTATTTATGGGTCAAATTTTTTCGTTCAAAATTCAAAACGGATGACAATAGAATTTCTCAATAGAATATAAAATCTAAAACTTGAGAAAGAGTAGAGAAAATTGAGTGCACTTTGAATGGTCTGCCACAGGCAGATGTCCTTATCATGCTCTTACGTAATATGACAGCTGTTGCAGTCATTAAACCCTGGCTTGGCCTCCAGGTTCGCCACGCCTGAGTAGAAAGTTATTTTGCAGTGGGCAAATACATCTACTCCTACTTCTCAAACGAGGAATCGTTAGCACCCCATCAGCTTCGTTTGGTGATGGGGTCTCGCCTCAAACGGGGGTTTGACGGCATGTTACTTTCGGGCCACCAAAAAATAAAAATCAATGATTTTGGTGGCCCGATCGGGCCACCAAAATAAAAGTTAGTGTGGAGCCGTGACATAGCCATACGTTTTTACAGGCTTTTTCATTTTATTTGATTTTAAACATCATCATTTTCTCAAGTATTCCAGTTTCTTTTCCCATGATTGAAATCAGACAGTCTGCCATAACGATGATTGCTAAATGCCACGCTGTGTGTGGATGTGCGAAACATGTGCCATGTGCTCTTGCCTTGTTTGAGGCTACTGCAAGTTCAATGGATGAAATGCGCCGCAGCTGCGCTTAATGGCTTGATTGCGGTAACAGTTTACATTTGGTACGAAGAAATTGTCATGTCTTGTACAAGCAAAAACAAAACCAAACAAAAACCAAACAAACACACAGACAAGACATAACAAAACAAGAAACGAACGAATGTTGATAGCCAAATCATCTTCGTATATAGTGGACCGTCACAGTTCACAGGTGAAGTTCTTTCAAACTTTGAAACATAATACGCAGTTTTAATGAGCTTGAAATTGTCGTGAGTTTACTGTCTAACCGGGTAGTGGCTGCATTGTACTATCACAGTGATACTTGTAGTGAATTTGTGTCTGCAAACAAGACATGTCCTTTCATAATTATTGTCTTTGTGTGATTCCATAAATCGAGTGGTTAATCAATCCCTTTCAATAGTTCAGGAACATCTAAAATAATCAAGTATACACTATTATCCCGGACTATGATCGACTGTTCGATGTTTCTATGGGCCAAAAGAAAGACTATATTAATAGAATCATGATCCTTGTAATGATTCCTTTAATTCTACTCACTAGCTAGTTCTTCGATCGATATTTCCAGGGTAGAATTCTAGTGCGCGCATTCTTTCGTCTGGCACTTGCGTCTGGCACCTGGTTTTGTGAACATTTCCGCAAGGGGGGGGGGGGGGGGCGGATGTCAAGTGTCTTCGATCCGAAGAGACTGCATAAAATCTTTTCGCTGCTATCTATTGTCGTATTTCCTCTTATTCTTTGCTGGCAATCAACGATTAGATTAAACTTTACGAAGGTTGCTAGCACGTGGTTCTTTTTGTTGTGAGGTAGACATGTATATGATTTTTTTATTTTCATCATTCATGGGAGGGGAAATAGAGTAAAAGAGGGAGACATGAAATAAGACGAAGGACTACTATACACGTATGCTCAGCATTCGCAGCAAGCTGTCTTTTACACCAGCATCGGTAGGCCCTAATTATAATCACCATCACTCAGAATCATTATTTCCTATCTATAACATTGAGAAACACAACAACCATCATCACTTCAAGATTTTAAACACCTTAGGCTAGCGAACAAATTACGAAATCCCAACAACCTCCCCGACACCACAATAACTACAAAATTAACACACAGCACACCGAAGTGGCTGCCATCAAACTTCCTTCGAAAATACTGCAGCGAAGCGATGAAATCGCCGTTATGAAAATGTGAAAAGTTTGAATTACTTTTAGATACTTATGGAATATAAAGAGAACGAATAAAGACAATAATATTAATCAAAGAAATCCTACCAAATGAGAGGTATGAAAAACGACGAAAATAAAGCAGTAAACCGAAGTTCGCAGCACCGAACACCACCCAAAAATAAATACAGTGAAACTCGGTACGACGAGATCCTTGTGAAGAAGACAATTTGTTCTTTTTATTAGTAGTCAATAAGTGATGCAACACAATGGAAATTAATTAATTGGGACCTGAGAAAATAGTTTGTCATAATAACCAAGTATTTTGTTCTACAACGGTGTATCAGATCTCCTTAGGCCTAGATCTAGATCATCTATATTGAGTTTCCACGATGACGATAGACGGGAAATAAAGTTCAAAAGCCTTTCAACTGCAGTGCACATCGACACGTAAACATACCACCAAAAAAAAAAAAAAAATCACGCAACAGTAATAAAGACTTCCTTTATTTTTGCACCGACGTGTCTTCTTACTTATTTCATTAAATATTTTCCGAATGTTCCACCCAAAATATGCACCAGACCATTGATGAATTTCTACTTCACAGCAACGCATAATGATAGGTTATTATGCAGCGTTGATAGTTGCAGATACCGCTTCGTTATAGTTGCACTATTTTTTTTTTTCTCATCTTCCATTTCTTTCCATGTTCTCCTAAATTGCGTGATCTTTGGAGTATACAGTACTATGATAAAAAGGAAAAAATAGACGAAGGGATAAAATGTGATGCAAACCTACACTTTGTTATACTTCATAAGTACTAACGATTATAATCGAAATGATAATTCGGACTCTAATGCCACATCTTAGTGACATAAAGCGTATAGTGTGATGTCACTGACTCTACGATCAGTTCGTTCCACTCATACTTTCTTCTTTCTAATAATTTTCTTGCTTTTTCTTTTCTGTTAAATTTCGCGATTCTTGAATAATAAAATAAAATGAACTCTAGATAAGTCACATTCTCAGCGACGCAAGGAAGCTAAAACGTAGCTTTCATATAGCGGGATGCTGGGCTTCTGTTATCTTGTTGCACCGATATTTTCTTCTTTTTCTGTTTTTCTTCAAATCAGTGTAATCCTTGAAATAAAAAAAAAAGAAACGCAAAAGAAAGTATGAGAGCAATGCAAACCCTCACTTTATTCAGTGATAAGTATCCACAATATTGTCATAAAAGACTAGATAAATTTGGAGATATCTTTAAAGTCACATTTAGTGCGAGGTCGCTGACTCGGTGCTCAGTTCGTTCTACTATAGTAATTTCTTCTTTTAATCTTTTCTTGCTGTTATCTTTTCTTTTAAATTGCGCGACTCTTGACAAAAAAAAACGCGAAAGAAATTGTATAAATGCGATTGAAATATATGTTTTAGTTACGTGATAAATATCAACAATCATGTAATGAAAGAAAATATCGGACACTCGAGTCACTTCACAGAGACGTTTAGTTAAACTAAATGCAGCGTTGATAGAGTATGGATGCTGCTTCGTTACGATAGTTGCACTAATTTTTTTCTCCTTCTTCATCTTCGTTTTTAAGAAGAGAACAAAAAAAAAAAGTGAGACGAAAGGAAATAGTGCAAAGATGCAAACCTTCACTTTAGTTACATGATGAAAAATGAAAAACATAATTTCGGACGCTGGAAGTCACATTTTCAGCACCGCAAAGTTTAGGTATAAAAGCAGCTTTGATACCGCGATGCCGTTTTGTTATAGTTGCATCAATATTTACTTCTTTTTCTTTTCTTTTTTAAAACTTCTTCCTTTGCTCATTTTTTTCTTCTTAATCGTGTGAGACTTGATATAGAGAAAGAAACGCACAAAAATAATGGATGGAAGCGATGCAAACTTGCACTATATTACATGACGAGTATCGAAAATATTGCATTAAAGGAAAGAAAATTACGAAGACTTTTAGTCACATTTTCAGCAACGCAAAGTTAACGTAAACGCAGCTTTTATGGCGGGTTGACGCTTCGTTATAGTTGCACCAATATTTTCGTCCTTTTTCTTTTTTTCTTCAAGTCAGCGCAATCCTGCAAAGAAACGCAAAAGAAAGTGTAAAAAAGTGATGCAAACCAATATACTTTATTAAGTGATATCCACTATTGTCATAAAAGAAAAGATGATTTCACAGACTATAAATCACATTTTTAGCGACGCGGAGCTAAGCTAAACGCAGCGTTGTAGTGCGATACCGGTCCGTTAGAAAAATAAATATAAAGTATTACTGAAGTGATACAGGTACCCATGTCTAAAATAAATGAATAGAAAATTCAATCATCTTACCGTTATTCTGAGTTCTAAGATTTAGCATAACATAGGCTTGTAGATTATCATAAAAGTTAATGCCTATTTAGGTTGTCAAAACTTACGTTTGAAATGAGAAAGTGGGAGGATTTGCAGACATTAGTAAACATCCGACATTTGTTTTAGCATTGTAAAGAGCCGAAAGTTACCGTTATTCATTTCTGATTGTAAAAACAATCATTCAACATCTACAAGTATTTTAGCACCTTACGGAACCGAATGTTATACCGTTAATCATTTTCAAATGTAACATAGGCTTGTAGATTATCATAAAAGTTAATGCCTATCTAGGTTGTCAAAACTTACGTTTGAAATGAGAAAGTGGGAGGATTTGCAGACATTAGTAAACATCCGACATTTGTTTTAGCATTGTAAAGAGCCGAAAGTTACCGTTATTCATTTCTGATTGTAAAAACAATCATTCAACATTTACAAGTATTTTAGCACCTTACGGAACCGAATGTTATACCGTTAATCATTTTCAAATGTAAAAGCAAACAACCGACATTCATTTTAGCATCTTATACGGAGCTGAACGTTATCCTTATTCAGTTCCGAACGTGAAAGCAAACATCCGCTATTTATTTTAGCATCTAACTGAGCCGATTGATACCGTTAATCATTTGCAAATGTAAAAGCAAAAATCTGTTATTTTTTATTTCAGCATCGTACAGAGCAGAATATTACCGTTATTCATTTCCATATTTAAAAGCAAACATCCGACATTTATGGCACTATCGCACGGAGCCGAATGTTACTGCTGTCCACTTCTGAAAGTGAAATGACTCATCTGACAATTTTTAGCATCGTATGGAGCCGAATGTTATACTGTTTTTCATTTTTGAACGACAAGGCAGATATCGGATATTTACTTTATCATCAAACGCAGATGAATGTTACTGTTATTCATTTCGAAATTTAAAAGCAAACATCCGACAGTTATTCTAGCATCCTATGGAGCAGAATATTACTGCTATTCACTTCCGAACATAAAAGAAATCATCTGACATTTATTTTAGCATCTTCCGGAGCTGAAAGTTATTGTTATTTACATTCGAACATAAAAGCAAACATCAGACATTTATTTTATCATCATACGGAGTTGAATAGTGTTGTTATTCATTTCGCAATGTCAAAGGGATCATTCGACATTTATTTTAGCATCTTCCAGAGTTAAATTCTATTGTTATTTACTTTCGAACTTAAAAACAAACATCGAGCATTTATTTTGTCATCGTATGGAGTTGAATACAATTGCAATCATTTCCGAACATCAAAGCAAACATCAAACATTAATTTTACCATCAAACGCAACTAAATGTTATAGTTATTCATTTCAAAATTTAAAAGCAAACATCCGACAATTATTTTAGCATCATATGGAGCAGAATATTACTGCTATTCACATCCGAACGTAAAAGCAATCATCTGACGTTTATTCTAGCATCTTCCGGAGCTGAAAGTTATTGTTATTTACTTTCAAACATAGAATCAAACATCAGACATTTATTTTATCATCGTACGGAGGTGAATAATATTGTTTTTCATTTCCCAATGTCAAAGGGATCATTCCACATTTATTTTAGCATCTTCCGGAGCTAAATTTTATTGTTATTTACTTTTGAACGTATATACAAACATCCGGCATTTATTTTGTCATCGTACGGAGCTGAATACAATTGTTATTCATTTCTGAACGTCTAAACAAACATCAAACAATAATTTTACCATTGAACGCAACTAAATGTTGCTGTTATTCATTTCGAAATTTGAAAGCAAACATCCGACAGTTATTTTAGCGTCGTATGGAGCCGATTGTTACCGCTGTTCATTTCCAAAAGTAAAGGCAAACATCCGACTTTTATGGGCCACCAAATCTTCATTTCTGAAATTTTGGTGTCCCCGCGCCACCGTTAATGTCGAGCCCTGCATATGATCTGTTACATACGGAGGGATGATTTTTGACACTTTTAGTAACATTTTTTAGCTACGAAGCTGTAACATTATACGCAGCGTCGACAGCGCGATGTCGCACCAATTTTGTCCCTTTCTCTCTCTCTTTTTTTTTTTTTTTGCATGCTTCTCGCGCACGCGTATGTCGGTGTGTAAGTGCCGTTTCGTCCCCCCCCCCCTGATGACCCGACCACGTGTTCAGTTTGAGCGTAAATATTTCAAACAACCTGACGGCACTTTTCCACCACGCGTACTTCATTTTCTGGCGAGGACGCTGGTTGAATGTTCACCTTCCTTGACCTAGGTTTAATTGGATGAATAGGAGAGCATGTATTTGGGGATTTAAGGACTTTAACTTGACTTTGACCCTTTCATAAGTTTACGCCTGCATTTAGTAATTTTCGAGGTATGGAAAAAAAGTGCAATTTCTGTATTGAAAAGTAAATTGTTACCATTTTCATCTGGCCTTTGACCCTAAAATTCATAAGAGAATCACTGTCAGGCAGAACATGCATAAATATGTACTAAGTTTCAAGATAACTTGAGCCACTTCCAAGATATGGAGGAAGAAGTAAGTTCAGCACTTTCACCTGATCTTTGACCTTTTGACCTTTGACCTTTTCGGCAAAAAAAAAAAAAAAAAAACTTTCCAGAGAATCTCTATTGGGTAATAAATGCATACACCAAGTTTAAAAAACAAACAAACATAATCCTGCTGGCATTGCATAATTATACATGTATGACGGAAATAGTAAGATTTTGAAGTGTTGCCCTTGATCTTTGACCCCTGACCGTTGACCCCATGAACCCCAAATTCCCTAGATAATCACTGCCAGTCAGTACATGCATATATACTATGTTTCATGAAAATACCTTGAACAATTTCAAAGATAAGGAGAAAAAAAGTGAAATTTCAACATTTTTACTTGACCTTTGGACCTTTGACCTCATGACCCCAAACTTTCACCAGAGAATCTTAATTGGGTAATACATCTATACAATAAGTTTCAAGAAAATATCTTCAGGCATGGCATAGATATGGGGGAAATAGTGAAATTTTAAGCATTTGACCTTTGACCTTGAGCATGTGCACTTAAAAGTTGATAGGCACAACTTCACCCCCTAATACAGATACATGCTACGTTTCATTAGGATACCTCAAAAGAATTTTTAGTTACGCTGTCCACAAAATTCATTACGGACAGACGGAAGGACGGACGGACAACCCGAAAACATGTCTGCGGCACCACTTCATGGCGGAGGCATAAAAAAGTGTGTGTACCTTGGTATGCAATGTGGTTATAAGACAAGGGTGAAAGAATATAAAGCCTTTAAAAACTAGAAAAGCACTCTGAGAGCTCAGACCTCCGCCAAGTATGCAGCTCATTTCCACCGTCCCACTGATCTTGTTATGTTCTTCCATAGAGTTATAGTGATTTCCACCCATACGTACTTATTGTGTGCTGAGAGTCGCCAGATTTGCCAATATAGAAGCCATTGTTACGTCATAAACCATCAGCTGCGCGGCGCGCCTCGCCCTAGTAGAAACTAGAGTACGCACTTTAGTGCACGCATGCAAACCTCAAGTACGCGCAGCCTGAACTCCGAAGTTCATTGACCCTACCTGCCAAAATATCAAAATCCTTCATAAATTTCCCAAAAATTCTTGGATTACTACCAAAAGTTAATCGTCTGCTACTCGTGTCATTCTCAGCCTTTCCTGCAAGTTTCATCCCAATCCGTTAACTACTTTTTGAGTTATTTTGCACATGGACAAACTAACGAACGAACTAACAAACAAACCAACGGTAACAAAAACATAACCTCCCCCTTGGCAGAGGTAATAAGGCTAGGAAAAGGGGGAAAAGGAAATGAAAGAAAAGATACAAAATAAACCTGGAAAAAAATGAAACAAAAAGTTTACAAAATAGAGAGTTCATTAAAAGATATTATAAAATGGGTTCAAGAATGTAGCCAATAGGAAGCGCTGAAATTAGTCACATGTGCTTTGGTTACTCAGTCCCATTGCACTGCGCGTTAAATCCTATTGCCGATTGTCTGTGCGCGCGGCGGCTCCTTTGAATTGCATGCATACGCGCTGTCAATCCTGTAAACAACTTCTAGTTCGGGCTGCCGGCCGGCCGGCCTTTCTTCCCTTGTGCATAACATGTGTGGCGTACGTATACTCTACTATACGTACACTTTGTACAGTACAGTAGACCAAGCGTTGTGGGACCGGACGCGTACATGGAGTCACTTTGAAGGGCAAATCCAACGATTTAGCAGGTTAATTCTCACGCCGTTTTCAGAGTATGTTGTCTAGTAGGCCTATATGAGGAGTCTATATCAAGTCTTTGAGGTAAAGGGTGCATATTCTATGTAAAATAAGTAAGTTTTCATGCGGGAACTTAAGTGTCCGGAAACCCAACCCATTATACTTATACTGTATGTGCGGGATTTCCGAGTGCGACGTGCGTAAATGTTTGGGACGAACATCTTCGGACGTCTTGACCCACACAGGTACGTGAAAAACGCTGAAAAATGCTGTTAGTTTTCGAATTTTCGACCCATTTTATAAAACAAATGATGTACAGGATTATTTCGTGGCGTTAGTGGAGGCATAGCTCACTCTCGGGTATTTACAATGTAGTGCAACATGCACTCGGCTTCGCCTCGTGCATGTTTCACAATTGTAATTACCCTCGAGTGCACTATATGCCTACACTAACGCACTCTATCCTGTGCATCATTTGTATAATGGAAGGAAAGAAAGAAGAGAAACATTATAAAGGAAAGCAAGGGAGAGATGGATACATGTTTGAAAAGAAAAGAGGAAAGCGAAAAGAAAAGAGGAAAGCAAAAAGAAAAATATACTAGATTGAAAAATAGAAAAGCACCAGGTAGAATGATAGAATGAAAGATGAATCAAAACTGGATGAAAGCAATGATGATAAAGCCCCAGTCACACAGCACTCCACGTCTAAATCACGTACAAAAAGTTATGAAAATCTGGTGGACACCGTCGTAAGTGGTAATTTTTCGGCCAATTTTGGTTTGGTCGTGCTTTGTAGGGGGTATGGCCGTTGGCGGCTGTTCCACTGCTGAAGCACTGCCTAAGCATGGCTAACCACGTCCAGCCACGTGTATGTACGCGGAAAAATCCATTTGTCAGTGATAAGCCGCTAAACACACGCTATTTCCCGTGATACCAAAGTGTAGCACGCGTCAGATGACCATGCTCTGCCCGTGACAGACCGCTAAACTTTCGCGTCTTACCCACGTCTTACCGCGTCTCCCGAAGTTTTAATCACTGCTGGAACACGGACTATCACGTGTGTTTCACATGTGTTGCACGTCTTTACGTGTGCCGCCCGTGGTCATCCGTGGAATACAATTTTGAGCAGTTCAAAACTTTTTACCACGTCCGATGCCGTTCCGATTTTTCCCCGCGTCCTGCCACGTCTATAAATCGACCGTAGCTCGTCTTAAACTCGACATCAACGCGAACAACATTGTCTGCTTCATGGGAGACCACTTTTTGACGTGTTTTGGCCGTGATTAAGCCGTAAAGCACTGTGTGACCGGGCTTTTAGGAAGGAAAGAAAGTATACAAGTTGAAAAGGAAATGAAGAAAAGGATTCATTAGAACGACATATAAGAAAAAGACATTGGAGAAGATAGAAAGGAACTAGTGGTATGCCTCCGCCATATACATGGTTCTCCCAATAGGTCTATAGCACAATGTCTTGACAATGTGTGATGACAATTTCACATACGTGTAATTAACAAAATATTAAAATGACAGGTTTGTCATCAATGTGTTGCGTGTTCACTTTACTTGAACTAGGTTGAATTGGATAAATGGCTATATTGTCTAAGAGGTCAGTGCAGGTATTTGGGGATTTCAGGAGTTTTACTTGACTTTTGACCCTTTTATAAGTTTAAGGAAGAAGTGAAATTTAGCACTTTCACTTGACCTTTGACCTTTTGGCAAGAAATTTCCAAGAGAATCTCTATTGGGAAAAACATGCATACACTAAGTTTCCAGAAAAATCCTGCCAGCATTACATAGATAATAGGGAAATAGTGAAACTTTGAAGAATTAACCCTGACCTTTGACCCCCTGACCTTTGACCCATGACCCCTAAATTCCCTAAAAAATAACTGCCAGTCAGTACATGCATATGTACTAAGTTCCATGAAGATGCCCTGAAAAATTTGAGACATATGAAGAAAAGTGAAACTTTAAAATTTTCACTTGACCTTTGACCTCACGACCCAAAACTCTCTCTGGAGAATCTTCATTTGGTAGTTCATGTATACACTAAGTTTCAGCAAGCTGTCTTTTACTTTACATAGGCATCAATAATTATCACCAACGCTAATTACTGTAAAAGTGGAAATTTTCGCGGTGTTCAAATTTTCGCGCATTTCGCGCAACCAGAAACTAGCGCGAAAATAAAAGCACGCGAATATTTTTGCTTGCCATATGTGCCTGTGCGTGATGTCTTGATTCCGCGGAATTAAAAACACGCGAAACTCTTCCGACCCGGCCAAGTGCGAAAAATTAGTCACGCGAAAATATCCACTTTTACAGTAAATCATTTGGTCATACATTGAATATTCAGAAATGCTCTTATCATACATCATTTGAGAGAACATCTCAGTTAACATATAGTATCCCAAAATACCAACACTCCAGTGGCTGCAAGACAAACATGTTAAAACAAAATAGCACAAGGTGATAAAGAGCAAAACATCCTTCAAAATACTGCCCCATACAGTACCCATCCCGGCCCCCACTCAGGGGTCGGAGGGACAGCATGCATATTCCCTATACCTGTATCTCCAGTAATTTGACTTTTCATCAAGAGATTTCTTTTGGAAAGGTGGTGTTTTTCCTCTATTTCTCTGTAGATTCCTGAGAAATGTGAAAAAGGGTTATGAAATATCTTGCAACATTCTGAACTAGAAATGTAGCTATGGCAACTGGTATGCCTCCGCCATATTGCATTAACCTCCCTATAGGTCTACAGTACATATTGCCAATGTGAGACAACAATTTGACATAACTGGCAAATGATCATTATCTGGTAATTAGATACATTTTGGAGCCACTTTCAAAATATGGAAAACAGTAGAAATTCTAGCAGTTTCATTTGACCTTTGACCCCAAGGCCAAAAACTTTCCCTACATAATCACTGTATATTAATGCATGTATTACCAGGTTTAATTACCCCCATCAAGGGTGTTTTGTGCTCATTGTGCCCATTTCAACAAAGTTAGATCTTATTACCTTACAGATGCTACATGTACCTGGCAAGTTTTGGTGAAAAGCCATCATGGGGTTTTCAAGAAGAAGCTAAGATGTAAAAACTTCACCCTGGATGGACAACACACAACAAAAGCCAGACAACGAATGACCACAACAGCTCACTTGAGTCTTTGGCTCAGGTGAGCTAATAATAAAGGAGAAACATATTGTAGTGAAGTATAGTTTGATGTGCGACACATACATATTGCATTACGATGTTTGCTCTTTTTTTTTGGGGGGGGGGGGTGGCAGAAATGAAAATTAAAAGTTATACTCCATTACACTATATAAACATCTCTGTACGTGGAGAGGCAAAGGTCTGACAGATGAACAAGAAAGCTGCAATGCCTGTTTATTCTCAGAGACAATAAACTTTATTCCTTTGTGTGCTCAGTGAAAGATTTTTTTTTTTGTATCAGTGTAAGGAGTCTTTGAATTTTGTATTCAATGCTAAAACTTGTTTTTTTTTCACATTTACAGAGAAAATTATGTTTGTCTGCTTGTTTGTTTATTGAATGCTACATACCTTGTCCTTGTAAGCCTCTGGGGCAGTCCACTTGACAGGAATCTTGCCACCTACACCAAGCTGTGTGCTGCTGTCTTGAGCCAGTCCAAAATCTGACACCTTAGCAATGTCATCCTCCGAAATAAGGATATTCCTTGCAGCCAAATCTCGGTGCACAAAGGTCTTCTGTTCAAGGTATACCATGCCCGCTACGATATCTCTGCAACATTTGAAGAGTAAAGTGTTTTATTTCAATCAACACCATCAGGTCTTAACCAAATAAAACAGCATCAAATGAATAATTTGTGCAAGCAAATATTCTTTCTTATTTATATTGGCAAAATAAAGTTCACTGCAACACATTTCAATCCATAACATTTCAATGAACAAACAAGGTGAAAGGTTAATGCCAGTCTTTAGAGAGGAATATATACATGAGTATCCTTAGATTTTAAAACATAATTTTTCTTAACTTTTCTCTGAACTAAAATAGCAAATGACGCTGCATGTACCTGAAAGTATGAGAAGTAAAGCAAATCATACAGTAAATCTCGAAGGACAACATCAATAATTCATCAAAGCAACACTTCAGTGGCTACATTGCAGGCATTCTTTTCCAGTCACAGAGTGAAAATAGAGGAAAAAAAGCGGTGAAACTTACAAGGAAAATTTCAGTTGAAGTTTCTTTGTGATGACAGATCTTCCTCGAGACCTCACATAGTCCAGGAGATTTCCCTGAAACATGATCAAAGAATAATTTGCATTTTAAGTAGATCAAAGAACTGTGTATTCAACAAGATGACAGTACTCTGCCTAAGCAAACCAAATCAACAGGGGAAGTTTCATTTGTTCATTATAGATTTCTTTCTTGGTAATGTGTTGGCCCTGAAAAGGGCCGTTTTGGTGTAGACTTGCCACGAGTTAAAACCTGAGGAAATCTCCTCAAAGAGTGCTCTCATCTTGGAGTCGGAGTCATCTGAGTCGAGGTACATCAAGTTGCTTTGTAGTCATCATCTTCCCCTCCTGCTGGCTCCTTTACCTCGTGGTTTGCCCACAGGACATCATCCTCTGCCCCATCCAAGTTGTTGGAGATGCAGCACTTCTTGAAGGACTTGAGAATCAGCTCTGGGGTGATCTCCACCCACGCCTCCAAGATCCATGAGCAGATTGTAGGCAGGTCTGCGTTCCGTTATTGGCCTGTCTTGGTGAACATGTGCTCCCCAGTGATCATCCAATCAGTCCAACAACGACAGAGCCCATCCTTGAAGGGCTTGTTTATATGCAAACATATTGAACACCAAAAGACTGCACCTTCTGTTGAGCCCTGTGACACATCTACCGCATACACACCGGAGCCAATCATTGAAAAGACTCTCGTCCATCCAGCCTTTGTGTTGCGCTCTGATGATAATGCTAGCTGGAAACTGCTCCTTTAGCAATGTCTTTATTTTGAAGACGACCAAAGGTGGCAATCTCTCTCTGTCTGCTATGCATGATATCATAACGGCAAAATGATCTTTTTCGTGATCAGTCGTAGCAATACTGACTGATTTCATCCCGTTCTGTTAGGGTGACGTTGCGTTGAATGTCAAAAGTTAGCGGGGTTTGTCAGCATTGCCTAATCGGGAAAGAGGGTAGTCGTACTGCCCATGAATCTGGATAATGAAGCATTGGAAGCTTGTTATCTTGTGGTCGACGTCATTGGGCAACCGCTATGAAATATGTGCACAGTGGCATACGGACAGACCATGCCTGCTCATGAATCTATGGGCCCAGTGCTGACTCGCCTTAAATTTGGCTACTGCCCTGGCGTTCAATCTAAGAGCAGTTGTGGAGATGGCACCACCTTCTCGATGCCTATCTCTTATCCATTCAGCGAGCTGCTCCTCCATTTCAGGCCACTTCACCTTCTTCCCCTGACGTGCTTTCTGCTGCTTTAATTCTTGCAAAAGGTGCTGCATATCCGCTCTCCATGACCATACCTTACGACTTGGAGATGTCATATTGTCATCCCACTTGCCGGTTTCCCTCCGATTCAGCGACTAGTACTATCTTGAGCTTGAATGCGGCTGTGAACAATTGGCGGGGCATCTTGAGTAGTAGTGAGGCTGTGCATATGTCGGCCACAGCAATTTATACTGGTCGGTAACATACAGAAAGGGATCTTATGCTGATTTGTGAGACGTGCGGTGTGTACTCATTCGCTTTTGTTTCGCCCAGAGGGATTAATGCACCATTAAATCGTATCTACCGTAGATGTGTCTCTCGTAAGGCACGTGCCAGAGCAAAATTTTCAGAATGAAGAATTAAAAAACATTAACAACAGTGTAGCTAAGGGATTGTACGCCGAGACGTATGGTGCGTACTGTTAATCACTCGCTATTGTTCCTTCGGAAGGATTATTGGTAACATGACATTTAATTGTGCTATTATATCTACAGTAGACGTGTCTCTGGTAAGACGTGTGCCAGAAGCACAATGTTCATAACGAAAAATATAAAAAAAGTTTAGCAGAGGGATCGTACGCTGAGACGTACAGTGCATACCAGTAATCACTTGATATGGTTCCTTTGGAGGGATTACTGGTAACACGCCATTTAAACGTGCTACTGCATCTACCGCGCACATGTCTCTCGTAAGATGCGCGAAGCAAAATGTTAACAAGGAAAAGTAGAAATTACGCGGTGCGTAACATATGTCCCCGCCGGAAGTAGCATTTTGTAACAAAATGTGCAATATAGGTAAAAAATCAAGGTCAAAGGTCAAAGAAGTCAAAGGTCAAAATTCTGTGTAGAAGTTTTGAAGCCCTCACCTAGTGCCATCACATAAAGCAAATGGAATCGAAATTGGGTTAGAAATGGCGAAGGAGTAGCATTTTGTAGCCAATGTACAATATAGGTCAAAAATCAAGGTCAAAGGTCAAAGAAGACAAAGGTCAAAATTCTGTGTAGAAGTTTTGAAGCCCTCACCTAGTGCTATCACATAAAGCAAACGGAATCGAAATCGGGTTAGAAATGGCGCAGGAGTAGCATTCTGTAGCAAAATGCACAATATAGGTCAAAAATCAAGGTCAAAGGTCAAAGAAGTCAAAGGTCAAAATTCTGTGTAGAAGTTTTGAAGCCCTCACCTAGTGCCATCATATAAAGCAAACGGAATCGAAATCGGGTTAAAAATGGCGAAGGAGTAGCATTTCGTAGCAAAATGTACAATATAGGTCAAAAATCAAGGTCAAAGGTCAAAGAAGTCAAAGGTCAAAATTCTGTGTAGAAGTTTTGAAGCCCTCACCTAGTGCCATCACATAAAGCAAACGGAATCGAAATCGGGTTAGAAATGGCGAAGGAGTAGCATTTTGTAGCAAAATGTACAATATAGGTCAAAGGTCAAGGTCAAAGGTCACGACTGAAATTCTGTGTAGAAGTTTCAAAGCTCCCATGTAGTGCTATCATATAAAGCAAACAGAATCAAAATTGGCTCATAAATGACAGAGAAGTAGCAAATTGAAGATTTTGATCACACACGGACGCACACACGGACACACGGACACACGGACGGACGGACGGACGGACGGACACACGGATGGACGGACACACGGACACACACACGTACGGAGCCCGTTTCATAGTCCCCTGCTCGAACTCGTTCGGCGGGGACAATAATGAAGAATAAGAAAACCATTGATAATACTGGTAGTACAGCAAAGGGATCTTACGCTGAGACGTACAGTGTGTACGGTTACACTGCTCACTCTTGTTTCGCCCGGAGGGATTACCAGTAACACAGCAGTACATTCAATCACAAATGTGTCTCTTGTATGGTACGTGAAGCAAAATTTTCATAATGGAGAATGAGAAAAACATTAGCAATATTACCAGTAGATCTACCACAACGCAATGTATTCATGACACTTCATTCAACATCGCGTACCCGGTATTTTACAGCTGTTGTCTGTGGCCAGATTGATACGCTGGTAAGTTTTACGGTAATGATACCTGTACATTGTGTATTTACAGCTAGGTTGGCTATGGTCAGATTGAGGAGTTTTAATGATACATTTTTGTACATTGTGTATCTACAGCTGTTGTCTGTGGCCAGATTGATACACCATTAAGTTTTAATGATACATCATGTATTTACAGCTGTTGTCTACAGCCTGATTGATACGCGGGTAAGTTTTAAGGTAATGATACCTATATATTGTGTACTGTAAAAGTGGTTTCTTTCGCGGTGGTTTTATTTTCGCGCTTTTCGCGTTTTGAGGTTGAACCGCGAATTTAACATCACACGAAAATGTTTTGAACTTGTCGCTTGTTACAAGGCTATCATTACCGACCGCGAATTTAAACACACGCGAAAAAGTCGGCACCGATGGAAACCGCGAAAGTTTCTGTACGCGAAAGAAACCACTTTTACAGTATTTACAGCTACAAGGTGTAGGTTGGCTCTGGCCAGATTGATACATCGGTATACAAATGACGCACAGGTCTGAGTGCGTCAGCCGGAATTGTGTGCATAAGGTAATCTATGGAATGCTTAGGCTAAATTCCATAGTTACTGCATGCACACTATATTCCGCCTGACGCACGATAAGACATGTGCATCATCTGTTTTATAGAATGGGTAATTTTCTTGCCAAAAACCAATTTTTCTATCGTGTTACCCGATGACACATTTACTGGATGCATTTCCTTTTGGCTTGCCATAGACGAGAACCCAAAAACCATGCATCAGTTTTTACTGGACGCATGGTTTCTCTTCAGAACCATGCATCCAGTAAAAACTGATGCATGATTGTTTTAGCCAATAGGCTTCTCCTACTGAGTGTGCAAACGTTTGCTTAGTGCGCAAACCTTTGTTACAAGTGCATGATTGTACTCTTGCTACAATGTACAAGTGCGTGATAACATGTTTACCACTGTAACTCAGCGTGCGGCCAGTAAAAATCAACACATAGCTCTTGACCAATGAGATCACAGGATTCTCGGCCAATGAGATAATAAGTTTCAATGATACATTGTGTATTAAAAAGCTGTTGTCTATGGCCAGATCGATACATCACTAACTTTTAGCGATACATCCCGTATTTACAGCTGTTGTGTGTGTCCAGATTGATACATGATACAATCATACATTGATACCTGACTAGATGTAACCTTACATTCATATGCTAGCTCACAGTTGAGCCCTTGTTCATACATATTATACAGTGTTTTTGATAGCACTTTGCCTTTTCTTTGAAATTGTTAAAACTACATTATATTTGTCTATATTACATTGGGGGGTATATATTATACAAGCACTGTTTCTTAGTTCCCCCCCCCCCAACATTCGTAATTATATGCAAAAATGCCACAAAATGTTGCTTATACAAAAATGTCCACAATGTGGAAGATGAATAACTGAATAAATAAATAAATAGCTTACCTGTACAACGCTGTATATACTGTAAAAGTGGAAATTTTCGCGGTGTTCAAATTTTCGCGCATTTCGCGCAACCAGAAACTAGCGCGAAAATTAAAGCACGCGAATATTTTTGCTTGCCATATGTGCCTGTGCGTGATGTCTTGATTCCGCGGAATTAAAAACACGCGAAACTCTTCCGACCCGGCCAAGCGCAAAAATTAGTCACGCGAAAATATCCACTTTTACAGTATTTGTCATTCTGTAAGACTGTGTTCTATGTTTATCTGATATGTTTGTAAGTGTATAAATTATAAAATGTAAATGTCAATTCTTCTTCTTCTTCTTCTTCTATTCTTTAATATACAGTTTGTATATTTTTACTGCTTTGGTAAAATGAAGAAACTGAAACTTCATATATTGTAGCTGCTGATATTTCACGGTGGTTTTAATTTCACAAGTCAAAAAGATGTGTAAATTTACCAATCCACCGAAATACTGCCTGCCAGTTACAGTACAGATGTGTATGTGAGTTGCAAGTATGAGAGCGATGTAGTGTATGTATATATCTTATGCATGGGCAGGTAGCAGCTACACACAAATTCCTAGCCTACCATGTGCACATACACACCCATTATAGTGCATGCAAGATGCAACATAAGTGCTTGCCAGATTGCTCGAGGAAAGTAAAAATCGAAGTTGACAAGTGTTTTCGAACAATGAGAAAAAAAAAAAATGCTTGCCTAAATTGGACAAGCAAAAAGTTTTGCAAAAGTCAGAAACTTTCCAATACTTACGTGAGAAAGCCCCAATACAATGCAACACCAACACTCGACTGGACCAAGTTTGTTACTCCAATGTGTTTATAGTGTAAGTGTGTAAATCAACATGTGCTGTTCATTCAAATGATTGTGTTTTTATCAAGCCCTTGAATTACAAGTGATTTTCTATTATTATTTCTTAAAATGTTTTTGGACTTTCTTTTTGGGCAAGTAATATTCATGTTTGGGCAAGTGTATTGCAAACATTTGAAAATCTGCTTGCCTGACAGGGGAAAGAGGTAAAAAAGTTATGTATTTGTAGCACCCAGGTGCATATGAGCAGTTGTGATATTTGCTTTCCTGATCATGAATTCAATTATATGTCAAATTGTCTTATAACTTCTGACTCGTGAAATATCATACCTGTGAAATGTTTGGCATTCATATGTACATATTTTCAAATTAGGATTTTAAATTTTGAAAATAAGATAAATCTGCAGAATGCACCTCAGGTCTGTAATGTTTCTTTTATAGTATATCATATCCCTCTTTCTAACACATGCTCTGGCATTCCCTCCCCTGCCAGTCAACATTATCTTACAGAATGTTAAGTACAGCTGGTTCAGAATATTCTATGCCATTTCAACATTCACATTCCTACAATGACAAAATCTGAAAACGAAATTATTTTAGAGGAAGCACTGCTGATATTAAAGTGCATGAGTAAGTAACTGTTTATCACTACGCAAAACATGATAAAGGAACCTGAAGCATTCTACTCACTTTGGCCATGAATTCAAGGATGATGGAGATACCATTAGGATGATCTGGAACAACTCCTATGAGTGCCACCAGGTTAGGATGTCTTAATTGCCTGTGTAAGAGAAAATTAAACAAAAACTAGAACTATCACTGAATGTGATTAATGCCCCACCTTGAACTAAGAGTCAGCTCATTCCACAATATGTACATTTTGTAGTTGTATGTTTTTTATTAAAAAATATGTTATCATGGCAACGCATGGTTCATCATTGATTAAAGGTGTGTTTTGCTCATTTCAAAATTAACCATATCACGACCAGCGACGAATTACTTCGACGCACTGTGAGATTTTCATTTCAAAATATACTTACCATGGCAACACATTTACGATAATAAAAGATGAAGGTTGCACAACTTCATATCGCATTGATTACATATGCCAAATCTAAAGTCAAATGTTCAAAAACTGAGGGATTACAACATGTAGCTAAATCCACAATATAATTAGTTCAACAATGATACAAGATAAAGTTTGCACATCTACATACTATAGCAGTTTACACGTGCCAAATTACAAGCCAAATGCTCAAAAACTCAGGAAGTTAGCTTTACATGTATATAAAAAAAGTTACCTTAAGTTGGTAACCTATTGTTCAGCATAGCTGAAAGATGTGTTTAGCACAATTGAAATTTATATTGGCCAAATGTGCCAAACCTCAAGTCAAAGGCTCAAAAACTGAGGGAGCTAGCTAAATCCACTTGTAACTTGCAAGATTTTCATTAAAAATGCTGTTACCATGGTAACATATTGTTCGATGACAAAATATGAAGTCTGCACATGTACATGCTATAGCAATAACATATGAAATTCAAGTCAAATGTTCAAAAAAATGAGGGAGTGAGCCAAATCTATACCATTTTGTGTGATTGTCATTAAACATGCTGTAACCACGGCAACAAATTGTTGAACACTGACGAAAGATAAAGTTTGCACATCTACATACTATATACCAGTTACAAGCTGTACATGTGTACATGTGCCAAATTTCAAGCCAAATGCTCAAAAATAAGAGGGAGTAGTAAAGGTCAATCCACACATTTTGTATGATTTGCCATGGCAACTGATTTCTTAAAGGAAAAAATAGTTCTCGTTTGCCTGCAGAACTGTCAAATTTTGCTCCAAAATGTACACATATGCCTAAGAAATGTGTGGAATAATGCTGCAATAACAAGATATTTCTTGGGTAACGACGAAAATGTGAAATATTAACCAAAAATGTTTGCCAGAATCGAAATATATCTGAACTTACCGGATCAGGGATCAGACTAACTCAGATTCGGGGTCAAATTGGCCTCGCTTTGACAGCGGGGCCAAGTTGTCCTTCTGAATTCTCCCTATCGCATGTGGCTCTCCAAATCTGAACATGTTTGGTGCTCTAATTCTTTTACTTTTAATTCTTGGGATATACATGTAGGCTTATGGTTATGAACGCACGATGTGTATATCGGTACGCTTTTATGCACATTGAACGCCGAAGTACTAACATTCATAGATCGTATCAAAATCTGTCTTATAATCTCGTGAATAGTAGAGTTATTTTCGAGTCTGTAACTTTACATTTGATAAATGGGATTCTTCTGCGAAGCGGCCCAATGCTGGGTTGATGATGCCAAACAACAAAATTATGGAAAATATCCAAAGATGAAGGACGTGTTGATGTGGGCGAAGTTCCCGACAGACCAAGTTCAGCAGAGAGCAAGGAAAAATCTGCTTCGCAGGAAAGACCACTTTGACCTGCAGTCAAACTCTTGTATTTGTTCGAGACATTTCCAGAAAGGAGCAATTTCAGTAAATGGCACTGCAAATGCCCCACCGAAATATTTTTCCTAGCATAATTTACGGGGAGTTATGCCCAGCCCTTCATTTACCGGTCGTAGGAACGTTTCTTTCTCTAAGAAAGTCCTTTAATCGGGATACAGACATTCTCCAAAATTGGTCATCAGGTTGATCAAGTTGCTTGTGCATATCGAGTTTGGTGCATTTTGAATGTACGATCAAAGATCCTACACTACTTAAGATCTTTGGTATGATTTTCCGGAACCGCATCAGATATCGGTATTGCGAGGTGATATCACTTGATACTGGCTATATGCCGGATATCAAACAACCTCTTTGGCACGCATATAAAATGAAAGTGTGCCTGCAATAAATACTGTATGTATAAAATATGGCAATCATGGACTGCATGTAAATTGTCTGAAATCAATTACTTGTAGGTCATCAGGTTGATCAGGTTGCTTGTGCATAACGAGTTTGGTGCATTTTGAATGTACGATCAAAGATCCTACACTACTTAAGATCTTTGGTATGATTTTCCGGAACCGCATCAGATATCGGTATTGCGAGGTGATATCGCTTGATACTGGCTATATGCCAATATCAAACAACCTCTTTGGCACGCATACAAAATGAAAGTGCGCCTGCAATTACTGTATGTATAAAATATGACAATTATGGACTGCATGTAAATTGTCTGAAATCAATTGTAGGGCCGAGTTGACCTGAGTCCAAATTAGTCTGGATCCTCCACGGAATAAAAGTCAGTATACCAACTTTTATTTTTCTATACATGTACTATTAATCTTAAAATACTCCAATACTACTCATTATCCTGGCAAATTGTGTCAGCCAAGTAAGGTTCATGGTAGACTCTTATGAAATATTGCAAGCAAATATGAAATGATGCAAGATGGGTTCTCAAACCCTTACTAGAGTCACATGTACAATTGTATGTTTTACCTTTAACACTCATGAAAAAAAGGTGTCTTGCACAACTACACGTTTCATTGATCACATATAGTGCCTAATTTCAGCTCATTTGCTTTGAAACTGAGAGAGTAGGTCGATCCACAACATTTTGTGTGATTTTGTCAGGAAAATCTATTGCCATGGTAATGCAATACGTGATCCTGTTGGAAAAGGTGTTTTGCATTTGGCACATCTACAATGTACCTATGATAGTGGTCACAAATGCTACATTTGGGGTTAATTATTCAAAAACTGAGGGAGCTACTTCAATCCACATATTTTTGTGTGATTTGTATAAAAACGGCTGTTGCAATGGCAACAGATTTCTTAACACTCGCGAAAAGGTGTCTTGCAGCACTTTACATTACATTGATTGTATGTGCCAAATATCAGCTAAACTGCTTTAAAACTGAGAGAGTAATTCCATCCACAACATTTTAAGATTTTTATGAAAATTTGCCATTGCCATGGCAATGCATTTTGCGATCTACTGATGAAAAATGTGTCTTGCCTTGCACATCTACCTATGACCGCAGTCACACATGCCAAACTATACGTCAATTGCTCAAAAAATAAGAGTAGTTCGTGCCACATTTTGCATGATTTTATGAAGATTTGCAGTTACCATGGTGACACGTTACTCCATACAGATGAAAAAAAGGCCTTGCACATCCACCTATGATAACGGTCAAACATGTCAAATTTTGGCTCAAAACATGAATAGTTAGATCTACATGTGTACAAGATTTTGCAACGGACAAATCGACCGCCTGATCAGCTGACCTGCTGAATGCCTGACCGAGCAACCGACCACCTGGCCACCCAGCCTCAGAGTGATTCCTATACCCCCATACACACTATGTGTGGGTTGGGGTATAATAACCACTAAACTTAAGATAGGCTGGTAAAAACACTAATCATCAGCATATACACGTACATTGTAGCACATTTGCACTAGATTTTTCTGCTGCATTTGAAATAATAAAATAGCAGTATTTTATGAAGTCGACTTCTACCTATCTATAAGAGTTAATACGTTTAGACGAATTGTTTAAGTCATGCAAACAAATGAAATCGACTACATTTGCATTCGTGTGGGACTAAGTTATTGCTACAAGCTATCTAACTGTATATTTATCAAGAGGTGTTTGACACAAACAAAATGACACATGCCAATAAAGAATTTTTGAAGGGTCATCTTGACTTTAACGTTGGGCTTTTCAAATATGAACAAGATACTCAGCAGTGAGTATCTTATTAATGAACAAAGCATACTAACCTGTCAGTGTGTAACACTGCTATTCCCTGCCCCACCCTAAATATCACCAGTTGGTTCTCCCATAAATTTGTAAATACGTCCCTGGCACCCAAAGTGTGCAACTCCGACAGGGCTGTATATAAGGACCTGCGTTCCCGCTGCACTTCCGCTTTCGCTAACATACTAGCTGAGTACATCTTAGTTGATGCAACAGACATAAGAAAATCTACGCTGAAACTACAAACTAATCTGTCCAGTTTCATAAAGCCATACTTACGTCATTATAGATGCTTCTGAAATGATGGACTGCGCTGCTTCATTGTTGCCAAGGATAACTTTTACCGCCACCTTCTTGTTCTTGTATTCACCTACACGAACAGCTGTGAATTGACAGAAGAAACAAGTGAATAAGAGTCACAGACACGTACACATCTATAGTGAAACTTTAAAAAAATATCAAAATATTACTAGAAGATACAATGTATACAGATATGAAAGGATTCATCTTTAAAGAAGCAAACAAATCTGCATTGAATAAAGTAATCTGCACGTCACAATTGGTCCTCTCACTGTTGCTACAAGTTGTAAAAAAGGGCAGTAATGTCACAACAACCTTATTTGCTTTGATCCCATGTTCGCAGCTGCAACTCAAAAATATCTGAAATACGGTATGTGCCAAACTTGATCTGCCCCAAAGATCGATGTACGAAGACAATGGATTCACGTCTCATTGCATAATGATGAGCCACTCTCTAAAAAAGATATGTCTTTACGATGGTAATTACTTTTCGCTATCCCTGCTTATAAACGATGGGCGGTAGACAATGGTAAAGACGTGGACAGTGCGAACAGAAATTGCACAAATAGTGCTGAAATAAATATCAAATTTAATTGACAGAACATGTCTGGACACTAATCTGACATATCAATCTATAAATAACTATATTTGAAGATGATACCATATGTGACCGTGCATTTAGGACCAAAAAAAAAAGTCTCACACACTGATTTTGTGTGAGGACTGAAAATAGGTGAAATGGGTAAACATAGCCAACCTTGAGCTTTTCATATATTCTGAAAGAATATCTTCTTCTACATTGTGCTCAGGTTTGGGATCATAAAACAAACACAAAAATTTGCATTCTTAGCAGTTTTCCTCAAACAAATTTTTGTAGAATAGTGTGAGAAGGGGTGTCTTATAAAGTCCTGTTCAATTCTTAAAAACCCTGTACATATTCTTCATTTTCAACTCTAATAACTTTAGAAAGGATGATGCTACTGCTGTGAAAGTTGGCATTAATCATGGACAAAATGTTTTACTAAAGCATGCTCAATTTCAGCTTAATCTCATAATTCCTTCATTGTTGTTGCTCCAGTGGTTTACATCCTATTTTTTGTCCCATTCATTGCACAGCTAGCACAGCCTGGTAAAGATTAAGTGCTTGAATGTAAGACCCTGTACTTCAGAGCCTCTTTTCTCAGTTCACACTTTTCTAAAAGTGTGTGCTTTCTTTTCAATATTTAGGTAGGTTAAGAGAGTCCATTTGAATTGAGTTACACATCATTCTAAAGCTTAAAATCTGCTCTTTTAGAATCTGCTCTTAAAAAATCCATGTCTGGCAACTTTTTGTTGGTTTTGTGATGCAGGGTCACATATGGCCATTTTTACAATCAGTGGTGTAAAACACAGTGTTGGCACTAATTGGTGTATAACTTTCTTATACACTGACAGATATGCATTATTTTTTCTCATAAACTTACCACTCACAGTGTCTACCTTGGGTACCTTAATGAACTTTCCTCTCTTTTTCTTTCAGATGTGGCAGGCACTTACATGCTTGAAATCCAGTACTTTTGGTTTACTCACTCTGACATAGTATTTTTGTCAGAGCTAGCATATTAAATTGTTTATTCCTTTTCATTATTTTTTGTTGCTGTTGTGATAGACAGGTATCCAACATTAAGAACTATTATGTTTACCAGGATCTGCTTTGTCTTCTTTAAATACTGAAATTGTCCAAACTTTATGTTTCGGAGGTGACACTTTCCGTTAACAATTAACCCCTCTTTTGAGTTAGCTCTTGTACACAATTATAAAATTCAACTTTGCTAATTTCCATCAAAACAGAATAGTAATCAATCTGACTTAGCTTTGATCCAAAGATTATTTAATTCAAATAACTTATCATTTTTTGGTGAGCATTTATAAATTTTAAATGTAACTTTTCCGTTAACATTTCTGTCACCTCCGAGACAACAGATTTATGTATTTGATTTTTTTATTCTTGACATCAGTCATACATTACATTTGCAAAAATGTAACATATCCCCTCGCATTATCTCTGAAGGAAGGTAGTAGAAATATAGCCTGTTGTTTTCATTTCGGAGCAATTTACAATTTTCCGTTAACACTTGTCACCTTCGAAACAATTGTCACCTCCGAAACAAGCATACTATATTTGATAATTTCTTGAAGACAAAGCAATTTTGTTTGATTCTGTCCAATTGACAGGAATCTCTTTTGGATGACAATAGTAATATGGCAACAGGAAGTGAGAATTTTCTAGAGATTAATAAAAGATCCAATAAAGACTAAAAATTACTGTTTCGGAGGTGACAAAACACTGTTAACAAGATTTTTTGCTCATTTTCTGTTGAAGAGAAACCATATCATGTAGACCAATGGTTTTATTTATTTTAGTAACATAAGTCTCAAAGTGGAGAAATCAACTACCACATTCTCACTCTTTTTTTATTACTAGACTGTACGTTTTAGGGCAAATTTACATTTTTTTCACTTTTTTTTTGAACAATGAGAATGCACAAAATACACCCATCTGTTGTATGTATAATATTGTAATCAAGATCAATTCTCCTGCTTTAGTTAAGTAAACATATATGCTTTCATCTTAGAAGCTTGATTTCCAACAAGCAATTTAGTTGTGAAGATTTACCAATCACAGCTTTCCATGTAGGTTGCTTTTTCTTGTGTTTTGGAGGTGACATTGTTTGTTAACACCATATTCAGAATTCCCTTGATACCAAAGCGATACATGTGGCAGTTCATGCATGCCCTAGTCCACAATCTTTAAAAAAAAAAAATGTAAAAAAAAAAAAAATCATCAAATAATCAAACTCCACAAAAAGGCCACATGCCTATACTGTAAAAGTGGTTTCTTTCGCGTTCAGAAACTTTCGCGGTTTCCATCGGTGCCGACTTTTTCGCGTGTGTTTAAATTCGCGGTCGGTAATGATAGCATTGTAACAAGCAACGAGTTCAAAACATTTTCGCATGATGTTAAATTCGCGGTTCAACCTCAAAGCGCGAAAAGCGCGAAAATAAAACCATCGCGAAAGAAACCACTTATACAGTAGCTGGAGCACAACTTGTTCTTGAATTCTTAGTTGTTGTTTTTCCATGTACAATGTGGTAATCATAAACAAAATTAAGAGATTTTTTTAAATATGACAATAATTATTACATTTTCCAAGTTGAACCAACTGTTTATGACATTGTATTTTTTAAGATTATTGAAGTTATGTGACAACTAAAGTGAACAGAGGAACAAGTCCCCAGGACTGGAAAGGGAAAGATCCAAAAACAAGATTTGTAGTTCTATTTCAGTATAATTCTGATGAGGCATTTACCTTGCTTTGTTATTATTTTTTATCTTAGAATTTGGCTTTAAGTACTGGAATTTCAAGGAAAAGAAAATGGTTTCTTAAAGGACAAGTCCACTTTCATATACTGGTACATGTGGATTGAGTGAATGCAACAACATTAGTAGACCACATCATTGAAAGTTTGGGGGAAATTGGACAATCCATTCAAAAGTTATGGGTTTTTTAAGTATCTGCGCAATCACTGCTGGATGAGACGACTACGACAGTGTATGATGTCACATGCATACAACGATATAAGGAAAATATAAGTGAATTTCACAAAACTTTACTTTTTGAAAAAAGTGCACATTTCTTCGACTTGCTACTGATGTATTTTAGAGCAATATTATTCACCCTGCCTTCCAAAAGAGAGAAGTCATGTGTTCTTTTGTTATGCAAGAAAAGTGAAAATACAGTATGTTGAATTTTCTTCGTTGATACTTTCTCTATATCCTTGTACACATGTGACATCACAAGCTATACCTGGAAGTCTTCTCATTCAGCTTTGACTGAGCAGAAACTTAAAAAATCCATAACTCTGGAACTGATTGCCTTACTTTCCTCAAACTCTAACTGATGTGTTTTACTAATATTGCTGTATTTACTCAACCCTCATGTCTATTGAGGTGAACTTGTCCTTTTCCAGTTTCGGTCCCTTATAGGTTTATTTGAGACCAGTTTGTGTCCGTGACCTTCTGTGAAGTTGATGGGGATAATTACTGAACAAAAACAAATTTTCCCCTCAAGTTCACAGAAAAGCATTATGCTGCTCTCTTCAGCTGGGAAACACAAACTGTTCTCTTAACCCAAGTGTAAAAACCTGTTAAAGATTAGTATGAATTACAATCTCAAACAAAATATGAGCTGGTATCCATTATCATGAAAGAGAATAACCAAACAAAATAACAAGTAAGAACTGAAAGAAAGAGCTTATATTTGAAAATTAAAGCCATGAGGAAAGACATGAATGTTCACTAAATAGTTAACACCTGAGAAGTTGGGTTGTCTCTGTGTTGTGTCACCTCAAAAACAATAAAATGGTTTTTCTCATCTTATACTTTTTACTCTCAAAAGTGACTGTTAAATATGCATGATTTGCAGGTAATTTTCAATCAATTCAGAATGATACGTAAAATATTTTTTAGTAATGTCAACAGTTTAAATGAATCTGGTGTATAGAAAATTTATCCCAGATGAACCAAACACCTTTCACCAGTATTATAACATTTGTATGGTGGCTATCAAGGATGATGAAGAATTCATGAACATCCTTGAATTAATCTATTTATAAAACTATGTGCAAACAAAAACGTACACAAGTCAAATAAGAATTTTTGCTTTTGGTATTCATACCGTATGTCCCCGCCAAAAAATGACAGTGGTACCCTCCGCAACGATAACTGTAAAGATAGTAAATCAATCTAAAATACAATTTGAGGGATTGAAACTATAACTCATGGCCCACACCTTACAGAAAACCCCATTCAATTTGCATCAGAGGTCAAAGAGAATTGAGGATTTTTGTACTAGAGCATGTGAGGAATCCCTTCCCTCCAAGTTCTGCATGTGTTTACACATTAATATGCAGTTCCAAAAGCATCCAAGTGCTGAACTTGGAAGAATAAGACTCCTGACATCCTTTATAACAATCCGCATTTCTCTGAGATCACTTAACCAAATTGACTGGGGCTTTCTGCAAAATAGAGCTAAGATGTTATAATTTAAGACCCCAAAGTAGAATTTAGCTGATTTAATCATATTGGATGCTATCAATGCAAAAGTCTAATTGTAATTTTTTTTTTTTTTTTTTTTTGGGGGGGGGGGGGGTATACTATATGAACACTTGAACACAATGTTAACATTGAATGTCACCTCCGAAACAAAGTTATTCTTCCCTGGTGTTGTGGAATAAAATGTTCTGAGAGCAAAGAAACATTACTGAAATGATCTTACACCCTCATTTCAATTTAAGGTAGAAAATGGAATGCCACGTTTCTTCAGGTTACAATATTTAGCTTACATCCTTCGTCCAGATGGAAGGCAAACTACCGGTACCCATGCTAATTAATGAAGTGTAAAAAAAAAACACTTGTTCTGTGTGGTCTATCTGCTTGAAACAGGAGTTAATTTCTTGTTCTCGAGTTACAATTATTAAAAACATTGATAAAAAGAAGAAGTTTTTGTGTTATTGTCACTTATTCTAAAAAAAAGTGAGTGTTAATATTAATGTCACCTCCGAAACATTCTTATATGTTAACTGTCACCTCCGAAACATCCATGTGTGAAAAATCCAAGTTTTAAAGAAATGATTGGAATTTCATTTAACCTACATAGGAAGGTAGCCCTTCTTAAAGACTTGTTATAGTAAGAGTTTGACCTGGCCTGCCCTCCAATGAATAGTTAAAATCTTAAAAATTACATGTCAATTGGTATTTTTAGCAAAAATTTATAAATCTCATGTATTTTTTTTAAATTCACTTCATATTCAACCCCCAAATAGTTTTGATTCACAAACTATATATTGTTCTTAACCATATAAACTTTGCATGGTGAAGTTTGACTACAGAGTTTTGTCAATATGGTGCAATTCATGAAAGCAAAATTTTGCTTAAATTTACTTCAGGTGCCAGGGTTTTCCTTAAATTACACCAATAACCCTTTCAGCTTTAAGGTCTGAAATGTTATTTTTTCAAAAATTTGAATACTTTCAAACAGGAATCAAACAGAATAATGAAAAAGTATTTTGTTTGAAATTTTGACCCTCCGAGTACAAAAGTTACACCACTGATCGTAAAAAAGGCCATATTAGTTTCATTTGTCGGAAATACATGCAATCGGAAAGATGATAAAAAATGGTTTTCCATTCTGAGGGTAAAATTTCAAACACTTTCACAACATACAGCTCAGATTTACACTTTTGCACATATTCTTGGAAGGGATTTTTGACTTTTGTTTTATATGCTTCACCATCGGGTAAAATTTCATTCCATTTGATATATAATCGAGCAGCATATACCTGATACTATGGTAGCATTAAAAATTAATCTTCAGATTGCTCAGGAAGATGAAGGCTTCAGGCATCGAACATTAAAGCACAAATGCACCTGTGGAATTCTTTTGTCCGTCCATAGAAAATTGACAGCTTACTGGTATTGAATAATTATAGTCAGCTGGAACTCCATCTCTTGAACCTCCATGATAAGGAGGGGCGAGGGGCCTAAGTTTTGGAACTCACTTCCCAATGACATAGTAAGAGCACAAACTTTGAATTCTTTTAAGAACAAATTAAAATTCTTTTTATTGAAATTTTACGATATACAACCAAATTAGGTTTGGCTTTATTGTCTCAATCAAGTCATCTTTTTTACAAGTATTAAGATATCACACAGAAATCATCTTGTAAAGAAAATAATCTGTCGAACATAAGTTTTTCTCAGATATTTCTTTTATTGTACCAGACAACAATGAGTCTATTCTCTTTCTCTTTTTTTACATCTGTTCCTAGGCATTCATACCAGTATATGCACCCAATCAATGGCAATATCAAACCAGGGAGCGTTTTATCGGTTTATTATTGCATTTACATCATGAAGTACAGTATACATGCTTGTGTCCACGATGGCATGTGTTGTACCATAGTCTCATTTCCCCCTTTTTCTTCTTTTTCCTTTTTCCTTTTTTTTTCTTTCTTTTTCCTTCCCAAGTTAATTTCATGTCAGTTGACATTGGTTTCTTCAATTTTGTGTACATATTTTCCGAGGGTCCCATACCCTACAAGCTTTGCTTTTTAGTGGGACCCTCCATTTCCATTCTAATCTTTGTATTACGTTTATACCTTAGAAAGGAATTTCTGTTGTTACTTGTGATCACTCGTACGTTTTCTTTGAAATTGTTACAAATATGTTCTGTAAATGTATTGTATATAATTTCCCCTGTTTATTCAATGAAAATGGAAATAAAATTGAAATTGAAAAAAATTGAAATTGATAAGACTGTACAAATATGAACTACATGTACATAATATCTGGCATCTATGAAAATTGATTCTAATCGATAAGTCAGTTGAAAAAATACAAAATTTTACAATGAATTTTGTCACTGGCTCTGGTGTTGTACAATGTAGCAAGTGTAAGAGATGACATAATGTGAATGGCAGACAGTACACACAGATTTTATTGTGGGGTGCTTCAAACCTACTAATTCTCAACATGCCTGATATAGAGAGTAGATACAATAACTTACCAGTAGAACTTTTTCCCTTTTTTTTTTCATTTCATTCTATTTCATTTCAAAAACATATGATTACAAAATTAGAATACACATAACAACATAACTGAATGCAATAAAAAACAAATCAAGAACAGTGATACAATTTTGTAAATTTCAAGACAAATACCAAAAAAGACCCCCCAAAAAGTCAGAAATGAAGAGGACTGCTGAAAAGCAGAGATTGTGCACTGTAGTCTGCAGTCCCCTCATAAACTTGCCCATATTAACAATGAAACAAGCGGGAGGGGGGATGCTGTAATGGACAAGAACTGTGGATAAGTAAGTAAAACTAGGTACACACGTTAACACTCACACATCAGATGTACAAAATACAGTGTACACTACACTTGTATGCACTGAACAAAATTGCTTTAGTGGTGGCTTGAATTCTGCTTTGCTGCACATGATTGGGAAATCTTACTACTACATGTACTTAATACAATTGTACATTGCCTACAGTTACCGCATGAAACTGAACAAACTTTACAGGTAATTGTGTCATAGGTACTGGATTACCTCTTTAGAAATTGTCGAGAAGTCCTGGTTCACGAAAAATTTGACTTGCTAAATACATGTTGTATATGGCGTATACAGTATTTATGCACATTGAATTTCAGAATATGGTAACACAGCGATGATATGATCCAAGGAAAGAAGTGCACAATTTGTCACATACCCACACCACAGATACACACAATACAGTTTACATACATGTATACATTTCTGCGTACACAGGTAAGGGTGACTGTAAGGGCTCCCATCATTCACACATCATAAATACGGCCCTGACACACTTTACCGGATAGGCCCAACGTACAAGAAACGGGCAATGTTTTGCTCATCCATTGTTCAAATCGTCCATCTGGTAAACAAAGTGTAAAGTTTTCCGTTTTAGAGGAGTGTCCATGCAGAGTCTAGGGACTGAACAAAACAAACAAGGCACCCAAGGCAATTCTGTACAGGACAGTGGAATGTGCGCAAATGTATGAGAAACAATATAAACTGCATGCCCACCGGACAAATCACACAAGGAACAAATAGGTGACACACGAAACGTACACTGAACATCAGAGAACCGTGCATATGCTTTTGATGTGCTGTAAATAATAATAGCTGTTCCTTTCGTTCCATCTCTTGCAGCAACAAACTCTACAGGAGATCTAGCGGATGGAAACATGTGGAAACGACAAAGTACAGTACAGATACAGGAGAAAACGTACAACTATTGGACAAGGGTCAGATCGTGCTATCGAGAAAAAACTTTGTGCATGCACAAAGGTTTCTGGCCACTCTGACGGGAATTACCTGAAGATAAACGTCCATACACATGACAAAAAGGACATAAAACGCATTTTAACAAATATCAACGAATGCCACAAACCAACATTAAAGTGTCTTTACACATAACTGGTATCTTGACAGTAACATTTTTATTTGCTCCCAGACAACCGAATACATTGGAGAAGATACTTAATAGCATAAATAATGCTGACTTGTTTTTTACCTCCAAAGAAACCATGGCCAATTTCTTCTCCAAGCTTGAGCTCATTTTTGTTCACAGCCCATGGACCTGCAATGCAAAGTATGAGTCATGACAATGTACGAAAGGAATAAAAATACTACAGAATCTTTATGAGCATTTAAGCGACAAAGAAAGTTGTTTTATGAAAACTTTGCAGTGTAACATACATCAAATATGGTATTTCAGAAGGAAATGATAGATATTAATCTCAGCTTCAGCAATCATTAAAGGTAAAACAGAGTTCTCAGAGGGGCTCAAAACTCATCTTCCATCAACTGGAATTTGCCTTCAAAATATTGATAGGGTCTGCCAAGAAACTTGTCTGGCTGATGCAATTTGTCAGGATAATTAGTTGTTTTTGGGTATGTTCAGATCAGAATTGTAAAATAATAAAGTTGGTGCACCCAGCTTTTATTCCTGGTGAGCAAAGGAGCTGTCAGCATGCTTTTTTGGTTAATATTTCAAATTTCATTGTTACCCAATTGAAATAATGTTATCACAGCTTTATGTCACACATTTGTTATGCATATGTGTCCATTTTAGAGCAAATATCGACAGTTCTGCAGGTATATGGCAACTATGTTTTACCTTTAATATTACATATGTACACAAAGTAGTCATCATGAACTCTGATGTCCCAAGCATAGTAACTTCTCATTTTCTCATGTACTTTTGTATCTGTGCAAATTAACTCGCATTTCAGTTTTTAGTGAAATTTAAGATGAGACCCACTGGTCAAGTGCTCACCTGAACAGCACAGAGTCACGAGGTAAAGCACCATTTTGAAAGCAGAGTGGCACTAAAGCCATGTCAAGAAAGTAACTAGTAAAGATGTCAATACGTTGTATGACATTACCAACACTAAATCAGTTTTAAAGCTTCAATATGGTGTCAGATTTGCTCAATATCCTTACAGACTTGCAGTTTGTGTTGTGTTATTTCAAAGTCACAACATCATTCCCTTTTGGTGAACTTTTCATTAGAGCCATCTCCTACAAACAATGATTGATGACTCATCTCTTGTTGATTTTTTTTTTCATTTTGAACTCTTTATTACCTGTGGCCAATCTTTTGGTATGACTCAATTTGTATACCTCCACAATGTTACTAGAGGAATTTTGTTTTTGGGTTGTTCACCTGTTCGTCCTATTATCCATAATAAATTTTGTGGATGACGTAACTTAAGAATCATTTGAGATATCCACACAAAACTTAGCATAATGTAGGTATGAATGGACAAACCTGCATCAATCCAATTAAAGGTGCATGCGCTCAAGTCAAATGTCGATTTTAAATTCTAAAATTACACCATTTTCCTTGTATCTCTCATTTTCCTTGTATCTCTGCAATCCTTGAAGGTATTTCATAAAACTTACTTCATACATGTATTACAAGACAAGATTTTTTAGGGAAGGTTTCGGGCCATGGGGTCAAAGGTCAAGAAAGAACACTAAAATTATTATTGTTTTTTCCCATATCTCTGATATGGCTCAAGGTATCTTTATAAAATTTCGCATATACAAGTATTGCCTGACAATGATTCTGTTGGGATATTTTGGGTCATGAGGTCATAGGTCCAGCTAAAATGCTAAAATTACACTATTTGATGCTAAAGATTAAAATTGGAAAGGACTTTAAATAATATAGGCCTAGATAAATTCAGTTTGTGTGCTATTGTTTATGTTGATGTCTATTTCACCAATAACTGCGGGGCTTAAGTGTGCCGAACAGTAGTTCATATATGATGTGATTATGCATCACAAAACCAACAAAAAGTCACATGACTCAATTTTACATGAGGACTCAAAATAGGTGAAATTTGTCAACCTAGTCGATCTTTTTTTTTTTTTTTTTTTCTGAGAGAGCAATTCTTTTACAGAATTCTTCAGTTTGAGATCATAAAAAGAATGGGAAATTTTGTTTTGGGCATTTTTTTCAGGAAAACTTTTTTTTCTTGGATAATGTGATTAGGCATACTCTAGACACCCCTTTTCATTTCTTAACCGGAAATGTCACTATGGCGACTGGTATGCCTCTGCCATAAGACATGGTTCTGTCAACAGGTCTATTATGTCTTGACAATGTTGAGATGACAGTTTCACTTCATTGGCAATATCAAATAAATAAATAAAATGACATATTTTTCACAAATGTGTTGAGTGTTTACTTTGCTTCAACTACAGCAGTGTAGGTTTCATTTTGGATGGATGGCTAAACTGTTTTAATAAGAGAGCAGGTGCACACATTCGGGATTTGAGCATTTTCACTTCCTTGTCCTTTGACCCCCTGGCCCATAATTCTTCAAATAATCTCTAACTAAATTGGTAACATCCATTTTCATAATACTTTGAGCTAATTTCAAAATATTGGAAAAATTGTATTTTAACACTTTCCCTTTGACTCCATGGCCAAAATCTTCCCCTACAGAATCATTGAACAATAAAGCATGCATATAACTGGTTTTATCAAGTTTATTCATTAAGTAACCTACAATGCATGGAGAGAATGTGTAATTTCAGCATTTAATAGTAGAAATTTGGCATTTTAATCTGCCCTTTGACCATTAACCTTTGACCCCATGTCCTACAAATTTCAAAAAGAATCACTGTCAGACAGTATATGCATACTGACAGTCAGGCGCAAGATTGCATTGCCAATCTCGTCAAAAAGACTGAAGGTCCGCTGCTGGTGCAGCCCCGCCAACTGAGGGCCTCAAAATCGCCTTTGCGTCGTGTAGACTCTTCGCAGTCAGTTAGTACCAAATTATGAATTATCACGAGCTTCGTGGGGGTGGGGGGGGGGGGGGGTGGGACAGATCAGGAGCGAACGAACAGTCCTAGTACAGTCAAAAGTGACACCAGGGAGGTGTTACAGAGATGGAGTGGCAACTTTTCGTAATTCATGCAAACACATGTTTGGGTTCAAGTCGTTACAATGGGATGTCTAGCATTCCACTACACTTTGAAGTCATACTCGGCACCGGGCCGCTCTAGTTGCAAGACGAAGTTTGGAGGCGAAGAACGCATTTCACCTTTCGCTGAATTACAAGCTTTATTTCACCGTAAAATTTTAAATGAAGTACTCGAATTGATTTAGAATAGTTAAGAAACGAATTCACTATTATAAACATGTATTTCTAGTTTCTTCGTAATGCGCAAATCGAAATGAAATGAAAATTAGGCCCTCTTAAAAAACTAATATTTTTCTATAATGCGCACGTTTCCGCATGTTAGTTTTCTATCTTTTAATCTTGGATGTTTTGATCTTTCAAATAAAGTACTCCGCTAAAGCGTGTTCCAGCGTGCTTTTAAACTATTTGCTGTTAAAATTGTCAGTTTTACACTGCATTTGGATTCACTGCTACAATTCAAGGTACACAAATTCATTGTTGCCATCACATTGAAAGAGAGAGTGAATTGCAGTAGGGGCAAGTATTTCCAGATGTGAGAGCTCTAGTCCCTATTATTGATGCTCTCTTTTGTCAAAGCACCTGGTTTCCACCTGTAGTTAAGCGCATAACTTCTCAGCGGTGCCGCGCATGACTTCAAAGGAGAGCAGTAGTTGTCTCTCCTTCTCCAGCACCTCCCTGGTGACACATAGCATCGTGTAGTGCACAGTATGCCTACGATTGCCTGCTGACTTAGCATGCACTTTGCATTGAGTATGAGGTGTTGTTTGAAAGTGAATATCTAAAATAAAAAGCGTTCATCGATTATCATTTATGTATAGCAGTTGCCTACTAGTGAAAGTAGTTGCTAGAACATGTGATGGAGTAGACTTCTAGACAAAAGGAGGACAAAATATAGAATAATGATGTAGATATTTAGCATATTTAGTACACCTAGAGGAATTTCGGGAGCGATCTTATAACATTTTCTCTATTGTCTAAGATTGTAAAGAAGGTATAGAGCAATTACTTTTGCCGCAATATTTATGGCCTATTCGTAGCATTTGTATGCTGGTGCAGATGATAGCGCAGTTTTGCTTTTTTTTTTCTATTTATTTTCATTTGTTTTTGTCACCAGCAGCCAAGAAGATTAGTAAGGTCCTTCATCTATTCCACTGTCATGAGAACATGATCAAACCGAAAGCATTTCGGTGTACAACAATTTAAAAAGAGAAGAAAGTACACATATGATACTGACACTTGAAACAAGTGATAGAGAACAGTTTTCATGCAACGGGATGGCAGAGTTTAACAGTTAGTATGTACTTGAATCAGAATGGTAAATAGCCGCATGAGGCTAATTATCTTTTATTATTGTAACAACTTCATGAAAATTTATTTGTGTATTCATTTCTGGTCGGTTTTCTTCTGTTTGCGTTTGTAACTTCATAAAAAGGCAACTTTTATAAAGGCCAACAACGCCATGTTTTGGGAGTCGACATATCAACTGAAGGCAACTGAAATTGTAAGCATACTTGCTTCCTCATTTTCTCTGAATTTAACTGTTGACGTCATCTGGTCACAGACAAACACGTTTTCCCTGTAGACCTACATAGAAATATATGGAGCTCCAAGGTTGCTCATAAATGCAGATCTTCACAGAGATGACGCGATCACGATGAAGTGACCAGTGTTGCTTTCCGTGTTTCCTTTCATCACACACTGCCATAATGTACACAATGTAAAGGCACTTGCCATACAATCAAACCGATTGTCGAGGAACGGTCGTTTGACAGGTGCGAGACATGGTCGCTCATGGTTGTGTAATCCTCTTGTAAACAACTCGATGCCCCGTTCGAGTCCTACACCCCCCCCCCCCCCCCCCCAACCCGGGACAGGCCACATGAGCAAGTGCCATCTCGTAGCGGCAAAACGTGGAGTTTCCTTTCCCGCATCACAGATCACCACATTCTACTAAAGTCAGTCACGGAAACACAATCACAATTTTCAACGTGTGGGACTGCACGACGAGCTGTTAGAACATTGAGACACAAATTTACCATCTGTAGTCCTCCTCTTCATGTCTCCATACTGCAGCAATCTTCAGTCCGTATCAAGAGACATAAAGTCCATACTAGCAATGTTACAAAATCGATGGTAAAAAGAAATGTCGAAAAAAGAAATCGCAAACTGAATCTTTCGTCACAGTAGTTGGGAACTTCGCTGCACAGCGCATACGCGCTGTAGTACTCAGTAATGGGTTTTGCATGTGTATAATGCTCACGTATTAAATACGAAAGAGCACCTGTTTCACAAGTCTGCAACGAACAGTTTGTTCGAATGTTTGAAAATTTTTAACCTAATTACGTATTCCAGTACAAAATTCTCAAATTGTCAAGGCTAGATTTCTTTGGTTTGTTCGTGTACAAATACTTCAACTATTCTTTTTATAGCACACGATTTAAAAAAAAATTAAACCACAATGTTTTACAGTCTGATTTTTTAAAGATGATACGCTTCAAAGCCAATTTGATTTTCCATAGGTATAACAAGCAACTCAACGCGATGCATGATGGGATCAAACCTGATGTATTATTCAAAGGACTGATGTTTCAATCTTTTTGTCAAGATTGGCGATGCAATCTTGCACCTGACTGACTGATGCACTGAATTTCATGATAATACCTTGAGCCATTTCCATGGGGCATGGTGCCCATTTGAACAAATTGATATCCTATTCCCCTAGGGATACTACCTGCCGAGTTTGGTGAAAATCGGTCATGGGGTTCTCAAGAAGAAGACGAAAATGTAAAAAGTTTACACACGATGGATGCCGGACGAAGAATGATTGCAATAGCTCACTTGACCATTTGACTCAGGTGAGCTAAAAAGACATGAAGTTCTATCATTTCTGATGGCACAGAAGAATATTTTCAAACTTCCTTTAATTTGGGAGGTTTGGGTCCCCAGGGCCCCCAAGAGGAGCATGGTGCCCATTCAAACAAATTGAGATCCTATCCCCCTTGGAATGCTACCTGCCAAATTTGGTGAAAATTCATCATGTTGTTTTCAAGAAGAAAATGAAAATGTATGCTTTAGGCCTGCATCGGGGGGGGGGGGGGGGGGAGGGAGAGAGACAGGTAAAATGTACTGCAGAGGAAAATATGGATGAGAAGGGAAGAAAAAGAATGAGCTCAACTGGCTGTTGTCGAAAAAGAAGAAGTACAAAGACATGAGTTGCACTAGCATAGGAATGCAAAGTGTTGCACAGTGTGTAAACTTTTGAATTGCAGCATAGATATATCAACTGAAACTTTGACAGGAAAAAGAATCAGTAACAGTTCAGTGGAAGTATGAAAGGAGACAAAGCAGGAGGATAATAATGATAATAATAAAGTAATAATAATAATAATATAATAATGATGATAATAATAAGTATAACACTAGCGCCCCTGGCTACACCGGTGCCAGGTGTTACAACGTGCTAAAATCTTCATAGTCCGGCTCGTGATTGCAGGCTTGCAGACCAGCTGTATGATTGTATTGATACATACACTATCTTCGTAGTCCGGCTCACAACTGCAGTTGATTAATGAGCTGCTGGCATAGACATTGAAGCGCGCTCAGAGTGCTCCGCTAGTAGTGGTGCGCAGCCTTCAGTATTCAATCCAGTCGGTACGTGGATCAGTGTCCATACGTGCCAACTCTCTATGGAGCAAATACAGCACTCGCTTGCGCTGCGTATGGTCTGCTCCCTACAAAGAGCAAAGCTTTACTCACGTGCATTGTGCGATCTTTTAATATGTATCTTGAAATAACTTGTGCTGGGTTTTCGTGCAACTCTGAGCAATGATGTTGCCCATTTGGTCCATGTTGCACGCTGTCCGTTCAAAAAAAAAAGAAAATGGGATTCCATCGGGATGGAATCCCATTCCCGATGGAATCCCGATGGAATCCCATTCCCGATGGAATCCCATTTTCTTTGCTCACTTTTCCACTAATAATTTATATTCTTTCTGGTCAGTTTATTCTGTCTTTATTTGTTACAAAAAAAAAAGAGACAAAAGTTGCAGGAGTGTGCTCGTGTATTGCACCCGTCCTCAGCGCTGTGTTTAGTGTGCGCCACCTTTCTTTGATAGATCGAAACTGTGCATTTTATTTCTGCCAAAAAAAAGGGGGGGGGGGGGGGTAAGCCCCCCATAACTCATAGTATTAACCCGTTGAGGACGAGTCCCAAGTATACTTGGGCAAGTGTCTATGGGAAATGCATGTTGGAGCAAAATCAGCTTGTCCTCAACAGGCTAACTTAGCTTTATCACTTCTGATTCTAAGAGAAGATATTTAACAATTCCTTAATTTGGGGGGAGTTAGGGGCACCTGGGGGCCCCTAGGTGGGGGCATGATGCCCATTTGAACAAATTGAGATCCTAACCCTCTAGGCATGCTACCTGCCAAGTTTGGTGAATATCGTTCATGAGGTTTTAAAAAAGAAGATGAAAATGTAAAAAGTTTACACATACCGCACGACGCACAAAGAGTGATTGCAATAGGTCACCTGAGCCAAATGCTCAGGTGAGCTAAAAATTTTCTTTTGCATGCACATTCTTTCTTGAACTTGCAATGAGGCAAACCTGTCATAAGGGTCTTCATATTGTTTTGATCAGTGTCTTTTGATTTGAAGGAGCTCTGCCCATCCATAATGCGATCTGACTTCCTCTCCACAGCCATCTTCAGGTTGCACACCAAGCCATCTGCATCCTCTTTATAATGCTGCATGAAAACAAAACATACATCACTGCTATCAATACATCTTTTATTACAGTGGTCACTCGGGAGGGGTCAGGAGACAAGTTTTACTCCCATCTACGTAGGGCTCCCGATCACATAAAGCAGTGGCTGGTACTAGCCCCTGCAAACTACCCACACAAAATGAAGCCGAGTATGTGGGCATTACACTAAGTAAAACCATGAACAGGAACTTTATACAAATTGTAAATCCCACCGATATCAGAGCTGCCAACTTTTGTAAATGCCCTTCAGTACTTTGATGGCTGAAGATCAGTAATTTGCACCTTTTTTGAGCGAAAATCAGTAATCCTAAACAGTGTAATGGAATATATCACAGACAATGATTTCTAAAATCAGTAATTTGCTTGCAACCTTCAGTATTCTTCTCTAATTTCAGTAGAAATTACTGAAAATCAGTGCTAGTTGGCAGCTCTGTGATATCCATGGCAACAAGTACACCAATGCTACAATATGCAGACACAAAAATTGATGAGAAAAAAAGGACACAAAAGTCCCATGGTTTCGGCAAATGCATCACCAGAACAAATCTTCATTCATTGATCCATTAAATTAGCCCACACTACAAATGTAAAGTAATGATGTCAATGACCTGCAGAGAGAGAAGCAGCATTGCCAACTTGAACATGTTTCTGTTGATTTGATGTTATTTCTCTTCATGGATACAGCAGAATCTTATGATCCAGTATATATGGAATAATGAAGGTTTGTGCAACTTTTCCATGTTACAGACAAAATAGAGCAGGAAAAACAAATTTTAGGAGGAAACTTTACAGTGTGTGCAGAGTAGAGGTATGGTTTAATGGAATGCACATGAAAACTAATGCATGGGAAGGATCCTAGTCACAGTTTACAGTATTTGTACAACTGAAGAGGTTTGCACGGAGTCAAACACGTGCTGGTATCATCCATTGCGCACGTGCAGTTCATCGAAAATGAATTCGCTATCTATTTCCTCGGTGCATAACTTTGCAAAGTTTCATTGCAGCGTGAAAGGACACTTGTAATTTTGCAAAGTTTCACTCCGCAAAATTTCCCAATGAGAATGGCCCTAAACACAACTATTCAATGTATAAATATTTTCAATGATGTTAGAGATACAAGATGAACATCTAGAGACCAGTTTTGACCTTTGATTTCTACTTCATTTTATACAGGAACAAGTACATACAATAATATTGCCAGTCACATCATATTTTGTGGATTTGACAGTAATATCTAAGTGCTCACCTGTTAATTCAATTCATTTCAATTCATTCATTCTCATTTTTCTTCCAACAAAACATACAGAAAGTAAATCAGGAATTCAATCATAAGCATTGTATGTTATACACTACATCACAAAGTAAGAAAAATAAACAATCAACAAACTAATACATACAAATCATGTATACATACCGGAAAATACAAAATTAAGCTTAGAGGGGAAAAAAGAGAACTGAGAGGTCCACTAAAAAGCGATACTTGTAGATTGTGGACCACTCAAGAATTTCTTCAAAAATACTCACTGCAATTACAAGTACATAACACAAAAATAATTAAGATAAAATGGAACAAACAACAGAGACACAACAACATGACATGACTAAACTGAGGGGGATATGATTGAAAGGAATGGGACACAAAGAAAATTAAAGGAAGAAAGGAAAGAAAGAAAGAGAGAGAATGCCTACACGCTGAACAGGAGTATTAAAGGAAGAGGGGATTGAGGAGGTACTTTGGACAGATGAGAACTGCTTTAGCAGGAACCCCGCTCAAGTGCAACAAAACATCATGTAACATAATTTTTCATGTGTTATTTCCACCACTTAGTCAGAACCATGAACCGCTTTATCGGGACAAACTTGGCTGAAACACTTCCATTGTTCTTCATTAATGTTATACTAATGATGCACAGGATAGAGTGCGTTAGTGTAGGCGTAGTGCACTCGAGGGTATTTACAATTGTGAAACGTGCACGAGGCGAAGCCGAGTGCATGTTGCACTACATTGTAAATACCCGAGAGTGAGCTACGCCTACACTAACGCCACGAAATAATCCTGTGCATCATTTGTTTTATAAAATGGGTCGAAAATTCGAAAACTAACATCATTTTTCAGCGTTTTTCACGTACCTTTGTGGGTCAAGACTTCCGAAGATGTTCGTCCCAAACTTTTACGCACGTCGCACTCGCGGAAGTCCCGCACATACAGTACAGTGTGTATAAGTATAATGGGGGGTTGGGTTTCCGGACACCCGCATGAAAACTTACTTATTTTACATAGAATATGCACCCTTTACCTTAAAGACTTGATACAGATTCCTCATATAGGCCTACTAGACAACATACTCTGAAAACGGCGTGAGAATTAACCTGCTAAATCGTTGGATTTGCTCTTCAAAGTGACTCCATGTACGCGTCCGGTCCCATAACGCTTGGTCTACTGTACTGTACAAAGTGTACGTATAGTACAGTATACGTACGTACGCCACATATGTTATGCACAAGGTTAAGGGAAGACAGGCCGGCCGGCCGGCAGCCCGAACTAGAAGTTGTTTACAGGATTGACAGCGCGTACGCGTATGCATGCAATTCATCAAAGGAGCCGCCGCGCGCACAGACGATCGGCAATCTACCATAGGATTACAGGCAGTGCAGTTGTACTGAAGTAAAGGAAGGAGGTGTGTCTCATTTCAGCGCTTCCTATTGGCTACATTCTTGAACCCATTTTATAACAAAAAATGATAAGTAAATCTTCTCATTGGTTCCCGATAGATTATGCCAACTGCAATGCAAACATTTGCCGTTAGGCAGTGAGATGTAGTGCAGTAGAGGCGGTCAATCTTATCGAGCATAGTCTGTTTCTACTCATGCACTCATACACTCTACCACCCCTTCAATTCAGTGCACTACCGAGAGTCACTTTCATCACATGCGGCTCATACAGGGATAAGTCCCTGTTCATGCGTGCAGTGCATGTGTCTGTGTGTGACAGCAGAACAAGGGGGCATGAATATAGACATGAAAAAAGTGGGTTCGTACGATCGTCGCAATAAGTGTCATCGTAATGGGCATGTTGTTAACATGTTAAAACAGTGCATGTGGAAGTTGAATAGCTGCCTCTTTCTATGCATTAACAGGGAAGGCATCGTGACTTTACATACTTTTCAACTCTAAAAAAGGATATTTTGTGGATCAAATGAATGAAGGTTTGTTCTGATGATGCATTAGCCCAAATTATGGGACTGCTGTGTCTTTTCTTATTGCCATTTTGTGTCTACATGTCGTAGCGCACGTAAACTCGTTGCTGTGGTTATCAGCAGGTTTGATAGAACTGTGCATGGTTTAGTGTAATGCCCAGATACTGGGCTTCATGTTGTGTGGTTTGCATATAGGCCAATATCAGCCACCGCTTAAACGGCAGAAAAAGTTATCTCCCGACCCCTCCCGATTACGCGGTAAACACTGTAATATCATATGTGACCAACTACACTTACCGGTACTCTTCCACTTTAATTTCATATAACACAAATCATAAAAGCACTCGGTTGCGGAGATATCAATGATTTTAGTAGCGCATGTCGAGTGGCTAAAGAAATCAGCGTTTTTGGAAAACCGGCTTCAAAGTTCTCTAATACAATGCTATCATGATCAAGGGGAGGCAAGACGGTTTTCACCTCATGACAATAGAAGGTATGCTCCTACAGTCGCAGCGGACTGGTGCAATTAACTCACTGTTTTCATTTTGACGTGACCTCGCTTTCCTCTTGAATGAACACGTTTCGCACGAAAACCGCTAGGAAAGTGTCGCAGCAAAACTGCTGTAACTTTACTATCAATTCATATTTTTTGATAATCCAAACGGTTATGGAAAGTAAAAAACCTCATTTTAACCTGCCATTATGTTACCTTTTTTAAATAGCGACGATAAAATATTCCAAAATGGAGCATAACGTCACTCTCAAAACGGAAAATAATTGTAAGAAATCGTTGCTAAAATTTCACATCTTGACTTCGTGAACAACAAAAAACTTTCAAGTATGTTTAATACTAAGTATGTATTTCTTTACGGAACTTTAAAACATCACATTTGAGAAGTCATGTGTCCGGATATGTCTGGAAATAATCAACAGAGGTGCACTTTCTACCTTCGTTCCGAGCATGAAATTTCATAGTCATCTTTGTTGCACTTACGTCACTTGTACTTCAGTGCCGTACAGCACTGCTGTACTCTGATCATAACTCGTACCGGGAATTCGTAGTTGTAATGTTACTTACTAGTGCAGTAAAATCTGCGTAAAGTCCAAATAATCCAATGTCATGAATTTGCAAGTGGTTCGTATAGCTGGTAGATATTCACATTTTTGCTACTTTCTTTTTAATAGGCCAGTTCTGATAACGTAAGTGCTTGTTTTTGAGGTGGCGAAGTCCCTTGCAGCACACTGCTACATTGTACTTATCGACACCCCACGGCCCACTCTCATAGCATGCATGTGCAGTGTACTACGCATCCGCAGCATGCAGCCACCTTGCATCGCACAGTAACAGTATGCTGCATTGCATCGACCAATCAGCTCACTGGATCGAAGCAGCATGGGGAAAGTCATTCATTGCGCAAGCGCAAATCAGTTTTTCTTAGAACATGACGTCATTATTCTCATTTGCTGCTCCGAGATTTCTGACAAAATACCTCATTTATTTTCACTTGTAACTTAAAAAATAGGTCTTCGGCAAAGCGAACACCACTCTGCTAATGTCCGCCCATGTCTAATGAATATGTATGCTAATTTTCATGAATATTAAGTAGTGCGACCAATTGTGTCTGGAAATAATCGGAGGGTAGTTTTCCAAGACAGTGAAACATGAAATGTTGAATAACTTAAAAAGTTCTCAATTGTTTCTCGTGATTTTTCGTGTGTAGATAGAAATCATCATTTTGCATTGATACTGAGAGTTTGAGCGATTTTGGTCAATGTATAGCGGAGATATGAGAAGGTGAAATTTTGGTGAAAATGAGAACGCCCGATTCGCACTCCCTCGATGACGGTTGAAAATTCAAAACGTTTCGTGGGTTTCGGGGGAGTTAATTATAGTCGTCCACTGCGACTGCCTAGCAACTTGCGAGATGTTCATTCACATATACATATATGTGACCGTGCATCACAAAACGAACAAAAAGTCGCACACACTGATTTTGTGTGAGGACTGAAAATAGGTGAAATGGGTCAACCGAGCCGATCTTGACTTTTTCACTATGCTAAAATTTGGGATCATAAAACGGGCAGGGAAGTGTGTATTTTAGCAGTTTATCTCGAACATTTTTTGGCAGAATAGTGTTAATAAGTGTGTCTTTAGAGTCTCCTTTTCATTTCTTAAAAACCTTGTACATTCTCTTCACTTTTCAAGTCCTATAATTTTTGAAAGGATATACTGCTTTGAAAGTTGGCATTAATTACAGACAGAATGTGTTAATATCAAAAAGGCATGCTCAATTTCAGTTTACTCTGATAATCCTTTCATTGTTGTTACTCCAGTGGTTAACATCCTGTTTTTTGTCCCATTCATTGCACAGCCAGCACTGCTTGGTAAAGCTGGTATCTCACTGAGCGGCGAACGTTTGCGAACGTTTGCGAACGTAGCGAATTTGAGATTCGCCAACTTTTCTGACGAATGTTTGCGAAAAATCAAAGTTCGCTTCTGCCATTAGCGACAGTTAGCGACTTTTAGCGATGTTTAGCGACAATTAGCAACACTTTAGCGAATGTTTGCGAAAGTGTTTGCGAACACAGGTGGCGACTATTAGCGAATGTTAGCAAATGTTAGCGACAATTTTGCAAATGTTAGCGACAGTTTTGCAAATATTAGCAACTGTTTGCAAATCATTTGCGACAATTTTGCGAATGTTCTTGGACCTAGAAAAGTACTAGGCGATTGTGTGTAGTAAGACCCATAAAACGACATAAAACCTTCCACTGAATTCAAGATCTCTTGTGACAACCGTTCAAGATGGATTTCCAGGATATGGAAATAAATTTCTGCCAAGAAGAGGCTCAAGGTGTTGCTATCCTTGAAGAGCTGCTTTGTCAGGCTGCTGCTACAGCTATTCTCTCTAAAAAAGAAAGATTGAAAATGTTCACTCTTGAAGAAGTGAATAACAGAAAAGAGTGAGTTTCAAGTGAAATTAGAGTGATTTGGGAGTGAAAATGCTCATTTTCACTCATTTTTGAGTGACCTCAGGGATCACTCCAAGATTTTCGAGTGATCCCTGAGGTCACTCCAAAGTGAGTGAAAATAGATATTTTCACTCAAAATTCACTCCAATTTCACTCAAAACTCACTCTTTTCTGTAATTGACTCCTTCAAGAGTGAACATTTTCACTCTTTCTTTTTAGAGAGTTGTGCAGCATAAGAGAAATAAAATAAAGAAAAACAAGAAAGGAAGAAGAAAAGAAAGAGATTCAGAGAGTGCTTGTTGCAGAGGACAGACTTTAGTCAATATGAAAAGCTTTTGAAGCAATTACAATCATGATGGAGATGTCAAGAGCTTCAAGAACTTTCTTAGAGTGGAACCTTGTCTGTTTCAGAAGCTTTTATATGGGAACCATGTGGTTACTTGTTCGCAAGCAGTGGCGAATCATATAAAAATGTTAGCGACACCGTATTACGACCGTTTGCGAATTCTTACGAGTATTTTGCGAATGTTTGCGAATGTTTGCAACTGTTAGCGAAAATACAAATTCGCAAAGGTTCGCAAAGAAATTTTGAACATGTTCAAAATTTCTTTGCGACAATAAAAACTGTTTGCGACAATAAAAACCGTTTGCGAACTTTCTTGCGAATGTTAACGAACCTTTTGCAACCGTTTACGAACCACGGCGAATTTCCAAATTCGCTACGTTCGCAAACGTTCGCCGCTCAGTGAGATACCCCCTTAAAGATTTAGCACTTGAATAGACACTGTACTTCAGAGCCTCTTTTCTCAGTTCATACTTTTCCTGAGTGTGTGCCTTCTTTCCAATATTTAGATGGGTTAGGAGAGTCCATTTGGTTTGAGATATACATCATTTTAAAGCTTAAAGTCTGCTCTTTCAGAATATGCTCTTAACTAATATTTCATGTCTGGCGACTTTCTGTTTGTTTTGTGATGCAGGGCCACATATGTAGACTCTATGAGACTAAAACTAGGATTAGGACTAGTCAAGTGGCAGTCATATCTGGCACACAGTGACAGCGATTGCTTGCTAAAGGCCGTGTCACACCTTTCCGGGCAAGCCTTGCGTGCGACTTGCAAAGAACAATTTTGACTACCCGTACTCTAGGTCCCCGTAGATGATCCGCGCATGACAGTACCTAGCGCGTATCTCAACCGTAGTCGCCCGGAGGTGCGCACGCATATTTTTTTACCCGCAACCATGTTTATGGCCTGTCACACCTTTCCGGGCAAGCTACTCGGGCTTTTTACTTGTAGGGATTTTCTAGCATACCGGACATTCCTGAGGGCGGAAAAGGATTTGAGCGAGTCAACGCGTGTGTCTTACTTGCTGGACGCGTTCTACTTAATAAATCATACTTGCGAGTAATACTGTGTGACCTTTGTACCAGTCGTGTGGGGGCTGACAACTCAGTGAAGGAATTCCTCTGATGGAAAAGCTGAAATCCCACAGAATTTCATTATCTTGGCTGCGTACGGGACTGCGAAGTACCTGCGTGGGAGTTGACTGGGAAGTAGTGCCGCTAAGGGCCTTTTACTGGCGTTCTGCATGGACCTCTCCGGGCATTCCCGCGACTCACCCGGAAAAAATTTTGGTCATGCTCAAAACTTGGCTGCGGTTAAATTGGACTTGCGTGAGCACCTCTGGGCAACTACAGGCCAGATACGTGTTAGATACTGTCAGGTGCGGACCAACTGCGGAGAGCTTCCTCCTCGCCACAAGCCTGCATAGCTTGCCCGGAACGGTGTGACACGGCCTTAACCAACGGTGCGTTAGTAGTTTACCTGAGGGAGAGGTGACAAGGCACCCACACCACTTGATAACACAAGGGTCAAGGGATCCAGGTCTCTGTTCCTGAGGCCTACAGACCTATTGGTATTATACTAGAGTGCAGATTTGGATATCATCTAGGGTACATAGAGTATGCAACATTCTAATATTTGGAGATTTCATGGGCAGCCCTACATTCTGATTTTTCAATTTTGGAATTTAAACTCGCTACCGTGGTATACAAACGACGCTAATACTGATGCACACACTCACTCGCGTCGACAGCTGTATGTGCACATCTACAGGTAGCCACATACCAGTCTACCAGTTCTGGAAGAAAGTCCAGACTCCAAAGTCTAGATCTAGACCTCCAGGCTCCGTTGTTCCTGTGCTGAAATTTTGTAGGTACAGTTGTATCTGGTTTAGCACTTTCAAGGTTTTTAGCCAAGATAAATCGCTTGATGGTCTTATTCACACCAAGGTCTAGATTTTGTAGGAGTTATCTCAAAGTGTGGCCTGACCAGGCAGATGCCGCTACAATTCAGCTGCCGCTTCGCGATCCCAGCGCTGGTGTTGTAGGTAGTGCTAGTGTACTTCCGTATCCATGTAGATATCTCAAATTCCACCATACCAAATTGCTCCAAAATCACATGACTCATGTGCAATTACTCACGAAAATTTGAACCAAATCTGTTACCAGGAAGCGTAAGTGTAGACATCAACTGTCATGTCGTCGCTCAAAATAACTTGCTCTGAATCACGATCTATTGCGACGTACGCTGCCTGCACAGGCAGAAACTGCAGTTAGCCATCAAATATTAGGCAAGAAATCTTTCATATAATCGGGAGCAAAAAAATCAGTGTACGATATTTATGTTTTGTGGCAAGTGGAATGAATTCGGGTGAGAAATATAATTCCCAGAGCACATAAACTTGCTACAGTATCATTGCACATTGAGTTTTAGCTCCCACGTAGAGTCCCCGTTCGCACGATATTAGACAGCCAATTTCAGAGATTGTGCAGGCAGCGTTCGCCACAATTTCTCGCCACAAATTCTCAGAAGAGCGAGTTTGTTTTGAGTGACTACTTGAAAGTCAACTTCGATATTGATACTTCCCGATATCCAATTGGATTCACATTTAAAGGAGTAATCAAATGGTGTAAGTTCTGATTCATCCAGGTAACGTTCAATAAAGGTACAAAATTAAATCAATTCATCTGGATTTACTGTTTTAATTCCGAGAACAGTTTCACCTCTGATCCTGGACACTTCATCAGCTCGTCTGATTTGATGGCGGGAAGGCGTTGTTGCCAATCGGCGCAGATGCACTACCAACGTTATTGTTCGAAGTCAGTTGCCGAGGAATTCTCCGTATGACAGAGCTGTACACCCAGGAGAGGTTGTATTGGCGAAACCAAGCAGCCGCTACATAAGCGCTTATATCAACATCAAAGACCAGGTACATTCGGCAGTCTTCTCCCACCTGAAGACCTTCATTTGCAAAACAACTTCAATGACAAAGATGTGTGCATTTTAGACAAGGATCTTTGGTGATTTGAGAGGGGGGTCCGGGAAGCCGTCTACGTCAACTCCTAAAACCCCTCCCTTAATAAGGGTGGGGGACTGCGACACAACCTCTCCCAGGTGTACAGCTCTGTCATCCGTCGATTGCCATGACGCCTTCCCGCCATCAAATCAGAGAAGCTGATGAAGCATCCAGGATTGGACGTGAAACTGTTCTCGAAATTAAAGCAGTAAGTCCAGATGAATTGATTTAATTTTGTACCTTTATTCAAAGGAGTACTTGTGAATAAGCTAAGAAGTATATCCTGTAATTGTGGTGCAATTTGATTCAGTGAAATTTGAGATATCTACATAGATAGGAACAGTACATTAGTAGGGGCAGTGATTTTCCGTTTCAAAAAATTGCCTTTTCCGTTTCAGAAAATCATGAATTCCGTTTCAACATGGTGAAAAAACGGAAATTCCGTTTTCCCATATGAATTGTACATACAAAAAATGCAAATTCCGTTTACATGTATTTGCATGCAAAAATGAACAAAAATTAAATGATTGCTATTTGAAGTTTGTGTACCTGTGTAATCGTGTATACATTCATACATGTTATGCATAGTGTATACCTGATGATTTCCAACCTCTGTACATACCACACACCCATGAAGACAAATGAAATGAAACATCAGCATGACAATTTATTTATTTCGACTGTCAAAACATGCACAGGGCTGTCACTTAACTTTTTTCCTTGGTTGCCAGCCGGGCAACCTATAGAGTTTTTTAGGTTGCCAAATGGCGGTTTAACAAATAGGTTGCAACGGTGATAATGTTCGAAGAGTATTGCATAATGTGTAAATCTGCAAGGTTAATTATGGCGATGATAAAGAGGGCTGTTTACACTGCTGTCTACAAATTAGAAAAAAAAATATACAAAGTAAAATACAAAATGTAAGTCTCTGAGTCTCAGCTAGTGACTTTATGCTAGTCAAGTGTTTTTATTCCTGTGATTAGAAGCTGCAAACAGAATACATGATAATCAGTTTAATAAGCAGTGTTGATAAAAACTTCAGCACTAAAAGAACGATCAATCTACCTGAATCTTTCTTCAGTCAATACATTGTAATCCAGTTAATCATGCCGTGGGACAGTACATATTTGTGTATCACTATCAAAGCCTGGCCTGCAGTATCAACAACTATCATTATGAATGTCCTCTTTCTTGACTTGCTAGTCAAGTGACTTACAGTGTACTACTGTCTAGTCAAGTCTTTATATTCCTTCAGAAGGTCTAAACAGATGAAAAATTTCAGCACTAAAGGAACAATCAATCTATCTTTCTTCAGTCAATAATCCAGACAAGAAACAAGCACTCATTTCACTCTGATCTTTCCCCATTCTAACACAACTTGGCTTAGAAACTCAGTTTCCGCAGTCTGTGAATATCATGGACATGTAATAATGATTAATTAACAGCTTCTGTTGGATTTGTTTTTACTTTTATGTGTTTTATTTTGTTAAAAAGTGATTTTCCGTGATTTTCTGTGTGGAATATTTTTTCCGTTTCAAAAGACCGTTTCCGCGTTTTCTGTCCGTTTTCCGCGATCGCGGAAAATCACTGTCCCTACATTAGCACAGCCTACTACCTACTGTAATTTGCTGGAAGTGGTCCTCGAAAAGTCTACATTACATATTAAAGTGGTAGCAATACAAACATTTGAGTGTTTCGATTCATATGTTCAGTTTGGACATTTTGGGGTTTCAAAGCCCTTTTCCGCGGATATGGAAAAGCTAACAAAAATTGGAGAGATGATTTCCTACATAGATTCCAGTATTTTTGACGATTCCTATAGGAGCCTAAATAGCGCTCATCACATAACTTCATAAGCACAGCCTACACTTCAGGTATCTTGTAGGTGCTATAATTACACACGCATAAGTGTTGTACAGTGTATACACCATGTACATACTCACATTGGTTGTACACACAAGTGTACGCCTACGTGTCGTCTGCTACTCAGTACAAATTCACGCACGCACATGCGGGCGCTATTCAGTGAGTTGTGCACCTCTTGCGTTGTGACATTTAGGCTTGTCAACTCATTAGCATAATTCGCACCAATAAAGATTCTTTTTAGGTGATACGCTATCAGCGTATCACCTATTGTGATTGTCAAAATTTCTCTTTTTAGGTGATACGCTATCAGTGTATCACCTATTGTGTTTGTCAAACTCTTCCTTTCTTTCTTTTTATTAGGTGATACGCTATCAGCGTATCACCTATTGTGATTGTCAAAATCTGTCTTTTTTTCTTATTAGGTGATACGCTTTTAGCGTATCACCTATTGTGATTGTCAAAATCTGTCTTTTTAGGTGATACGCTTTTAGCGTATCACGTATTGTGTTTGTCAAAATCTTCCTTTCTTTCTTTTTATTCTTCTTTCTTTCTGGCACATTTTGTGTCGTGAATATCTCAACATTGACATGACGGAATAACATGACATTTTCAGTCAACATGTCTCATGACAATATCTAGCCACAATAAGGTTTTCATGACAGTAACATATCTATGACGTCATCTAGGCGCCATTTTGTGATTTTCGGACCATGTTACATGATCGATCATAACTTCATAACTAAAGGTCATTTCTGTATCATTTTCGTTGGACGTAAAGTTCAGGTCACGTTCTATCTTACATTTTAATGCTAATTACCTAGGACATCATTACGCGCGCATTAGCGCGCGTCAAAGTTTTTAAATGCTTAAAACGACTTCCCAATGGGAAATCTCGAAGTTTCAGACAATTTTAAGCGTTCCGCGCGTTCGCGTCCGTCCGCGCATTTCCGCGCGCAGTGCGCGTAAGCAACATGAAAATGCACATTTTTTGACAGATTTGGATTCCTGATACATTAAGTATTAATATCCATTGATTTCCGATCAATTTCGACCTATAACAAAGGAATGCGCTGGCGTCAAAGTTGAAATTTCGTGTGCGCGTCTATGTGGAAATATAGCGAAAAACATGTCTTTGTTTATTTCGCCATAGCTCTTTAAAACGTCAGGTGACCCTATGTTTTTATTGCATATTACAAAAGCATATGAATTGAAAATAACGTTTCAAGTATCAATATTTCCCTAAATACATTATGACGTCATCATATCATCATCTGAAATCAAAAAAGTGGAATTAATTTTTTGAGGTACTGTTTCTGACATTCATTTGCTCGTATCTCTGTTGTTTAAGCTCAATATTATCCCAAATTCAGATATGTTGTACTTTGAACATTTGCCTTTTAAGTCCAAGTCATGGTTTTGAAATTTGATGACGTCATAATACCTTAAATTGTGATTAAAGGTAAAGATGCAAAATCGGACAAGTTTACGTGTTATGTCTATGGGAGGTGATTTTTTTTAAAACCATGCATTGACTTGACAACGTTTAAGCACCTTTATCTCAGCTGATTTTGCTTCATTTCCTCTGAAACTTAAGTATGTTGTAGCTGAGACAATAAGCTTCAGTAATCATGCATTTTATTTTTTGAAATCTCATCATCAGGTTGACAATTTTGCAGTTTAAAACTGAAAATGAGAATGGAATGTGGACATAACGATTCCCGATTCATCTTTCACATACATAAGTTTACGTTCCTCATATTTTCTCGCCGAGACGTATGGCCGAGTGGTTAAAGGCGACGTCTCAGAGACGTGGGGTTGCGGGTTCGAACCCCACAAGATCACGAAACAAAATACTTAGCTATTTTACTTTTTTTCTTCAATTTTGTATTACATATTCGTCCATGTAGAAATCACGTTCGTATATAAACGCACCTATACACACACACAGACACACAGACACACACCATATCCCTCTTTTTTGTGTTGGAGACCACATTGCTTCGACTGCTGCAAAATTTTCCAGGCTGACTTTGTCAAACCGATCATAGTATGTAATGACGACGACGGAGGTGTTGTACTTTGAACAATTGTCTTTCAAGACCATGTCATTGTTTTGTACTTTGATGACGTCATCACACTGAAAATTGTGATTAAAGGCAAGGTATCAAAACCAGCCGATTATAGGCTTTATGTCTACGGCGCGTATTTTTCCCAAGTTGCCAGAAATGGCATAGCGACATCAGTCGTTACAAGGCCGCATTTCCGTCTAGCAATGCAATGCATGTTCACGCGGCCACGATTGTTGAGCGGGCATTGACTTTTTCCCCCTGTAATATCTATACATTTCTTTTTTGCCTTACCATTTCCGGGGATGTCCCGTGGCCGAGTGGTTAGAGAAACGGTTTTGCATGCACGCTCAATATAACTTCAAGGCGCTATACTACATTCTTTTCTTTGTCGATCACAGATGACCCCAAGCGTATCACCTAACTCATCCTCAGTGTGACGAGTTTCATATCTCGTTCTTCTTTCTTTCTGCCACATTTTGTGTCGTCAATATCTCAAGAATGACATTACGGAATAACATGAAATTTTCAGTCAACATGTCTCATGACAATATCTAGCCACAATATAAAGGTTTTCATGACAGTAACGTATCTATGACGTCATCTAGGCGCCATTTTGTGATTTTCGGACCATGTTACATGATCGATCATAACTTCATAACTAAAGGTCATTTCTGTATCCTTTTCGGTGGACATAAAGTTCAGGTCATGCTCTATCTTACTTTTTTAATGCTAATTACCTAGGACATCATTACGCGCGCATATGCGCGCATTATGCGCGCGTCAAACTTTTAAAAGGCTCAAAACAACTTTCCAATGGGAAATCTTGAATTTTCAGACAATTTTATGTGTTTCAAACAATTTTGCGCGTACGCGTCCGTCCCCACGTTTTCGCGCGCACAGCGCGTCAGCAACATGAAAATGCACTTTTTTTGACTGATTTGGATTCCTGATACTTTGAGTAACAATATCCACTGATTTTTGATCGATTCTGACAAATAGCAAAGGAATGCACTTGCGTCAAAGTTCAAAGTTCGCGTGCGCGTCTATGTGCAAATATAGTGAAAAAACATACATGTCTTTGTTTATTTCGACAAAGCTCTTTAAAACGTCTGGTGACCCTATGTTTTCATTGCATAATACAAAAGCATATGAATTGGAAATAACGTTTCAAGTATCATTATTTCCATAAATACATTATGACATCATCATATCTTCATCTGAAATCAAAAAAATGAAATTAATTTTTTTGAGGTACTATTTCTGACATTCATTTGCTCGTATCTCTGTAGTTTAAGCTCAATATTATCCCAAATTCAGATATGTTGTACTTTGAACATTTGCTTTTCAAGTCCATGTCATGGTTTTGAAATTTGATGACGTCATCATATTTTAAATTGTGATTAAAGGTAGAGACTCAAAATCAGACAGGTTTACGCGTATTGTCTATGGGAGGTGATTTTTTTTAAAACCATGCATTGACTTGACAACGTTTAAGCACATTTACCTCAGCTGATTTTGCTCCATTTCCTCTGAAACTTAAGTATGTTGTAGCTGAGACAATGAGCTGTAGTAATCATGCATTTTATTTTTTGAAATCTCATCAGGTTGACAATTTCGCAGCTTAAAACTGAAAATAAGAATGGAATGGGAATGAAATGATTCCTGATTCATCTTTCACATAGTAAGTTTACGTTCCTCAGATTTTCTCGTCGAGACGTATGGCCGAGTGGTTGAAGGTGACGTGAGGTTGCACACGTGCCGGTTCGAACCCCATAAGACCACGAAACAAAATACTTTGCTATTTTACTTTTTTTCTTCAATGGTGTATTACACATTCGTCCATCTAGAAATCATGTTCGTATATAAACGCACCTACACACACACACACACAATATCCCTTTGTTTTGTGTTGGAGACCACATTGCTTTGACTGCTGCAAATTTTGGAGGCTGGGCTTGTCAAACTGATCATAGTATATAATGACAACGTACGATGAATATGTTGTACTTCGAACAATTGTCTTTCAAGTCCATGTCAGCGTTTTGTCATTTGATGACGTCATCACTCTGAAAATTGTGATTAAAGACAAGGTATCGAAAATAGCCGATTTCACGTGTTATGTCTACGGGACGTATTTTTCCCCAGTTGCCAGAAATGGCATAGCGCTATTAGTTGTCACAAGGCCTCATTGCCGTCTAGCAATACATGTTCATGCGGCCACGTTTGTTGAGCGGGCATTGACTTTTTCTACCTGTTATATCTATACGTTGTTTTTTTGTCTTGCCTTTTCCATGGATGTTCCGTGGCCGAGTGATTAGAGTAACGGTTTCGCATGCATGCATTTGAGGGATCGATGCTAGCAGGACACTTCTGTTTTTGATTGTTGTTTAACTCTATTCAGATAACGTTTCATATTCACATTCTTTCCGTTGTCGACCACGGATGACCAGTATCTGATATCAACCCAGCGTATCACCAACTCGTCTTCAGTGACGAGTTTCATGTCTCGTCTAATTTGAAATTGCAGACTAAACTGCAATGAAATTCCATCTTTATTTGCACAGCTTGGTCTTTTGGAATTAGAAGAAGAACATATATCTAAAAATAAAATACCGATACAGTCTTCATTTAATAAGTGTACCATTTTTAAGATACACTGTAATTCCAATCTGTTAATCCCTTAATAGTGGTTGCTTCAAAGTTTAAAATACCCCTTCTTTCCAAAACAAAAGGTGACTCAATGCACTGAACAGACCTTCACTGCAAATCCTCTTCCCCCTATTCAGACGCATGCCATTTTATTCCAAAACTCGAAAAGTGGAAAACGAAACGATGTATAAAGAATCATCGTATAGCCGACAGACCATTCAGACACTAATTTTGACCGTTCTGGAAAACATTGTACAGATGTGCAGTTTCCCCCTGCGCATGCTGTTATAGTCATGAGTGACAGCTGTGGGGTCACATTTCGTGCGCGCTCCCATTAAGCCTCGCCCAGTTATACCGTTCCATGGTCGCCATACGTTCAGACGCACACGGAATGCTGATTAGTTATCGAGTTCTAGTTCGAAACAATGCTCTGACCGTCGTTTCGCTATACGTCGTTTCGTTAGTCAGCGTTCAGATGTATAAGTTCATCGTATAGCTATACCGTTTTGGTATAGCTATACAGTTCTAGTATAAATTGTTTGCATCTGAATGCCCTGCTTTTCTCAAAACCAGCTTTCTTACACATGCTTCATTCATCACTTTCCTTGGGTGGATTATGAACATCCAATTGTGATGAGTCATCTGTCAATGTAAAATGAAGTAGCTCCTCTTTCAAACTTCTATTTGAACTATTGTACAGACACTCACTTTTTGTGGGCTACATCGCATAGCAACACATATGGTGTAACAGTCTGCCTGTAATACTAAAAATTCTGTCAGGGAGCCATAATAATCACCAGATTTGCAAATGGCTTTCCAATTCTGGAAAACATTCATTGATACTGACTTTACCTGGAGAAGTCAGTGTGGTAGTGTTTGGAATGGAGTATAGGGCCTACGTTGTGTTCTTATCAAGACAGCAAAAAAGAAGATACACGTACAATGACACGAGTTGCATACCTGTACAAGCGCCCTCAGGTTGGGAAAGTAGACATCTTCATCAATTGTAAGGACCTGGCTAGTGCCATTACCACTGGTGATGATATGGTAGTGCTCAACACGGCCTGAGATACAGACACAGAGTGTGAAGTCGCCAGGGTAATGAGTACTCTCCCTGACGAGGAAAAGGCCATCTTGCCATGGCTTCAGCAGCTGCTCTGCCCTCTCTCGAGTGATCTTCCCATGTAGCCATGGACTGCCAGAGGTTGACATGGTGGGAAATACAAAGGAGTGGACAGTTTTAATGTATGGACACACTGTAGAATAGATTCAAAACACAGCAATATGGGAGTACCTAAGCGCAATGACAATCATCATTTGACAAATTACTTATCAAGTACCCAGTATCGATTGACATGTACTGCTCTTAGTTGATGTACAAACTATATTAAACAAGAGACCCGGGGGTCACGTGCTCACCTGAGTATCGCACTTTCACCTTCCATGCATTCTTGCACACTCTTACCTGAGAATATTGGAAACTTAGGTCTGTATATATGGATCCCCCCCCCCCAACTCCAGGGTGGAGGGGGGGGGGGGGGCAGGCAGCCCTGGATCTGCAATGAACAAACTTGGAACTAAAGTCATCAATGTACAAACTCATGGTTATAACTTTGCTTTATCATTTCTGGTTCTGGAGTAGAAAATCTTTAATATTCCTTAAGGTTGGGGGGTGGGGTGGGCCCCCTAGCTCAGGGGCCCCCAAGAGGGACATGGTGCCCATTTGAAGAAATTGATATTCTATCCCCCTAGGGATGCTACCTGCTAAGTTTGGTCAAAATTCATCATGAGGTTTTCAAAAAGAACATGTACAATTCAGGTCCCATTAGGACCCATCCCCATCCCCTCTCCCGGGTTCGGGGGGGGGGGGGGGGGGGGGGGGGGGGAACAACCCTGATTCCACCAATCCCATGAACAAACTTGAAACTACAGTCATCAATGTACTAACTCAAAGTATTATCTTAGCCCTATCTAGAGAAGATTTTTAAAGATTCCTTAATTTTAGGGGGTTTGGGGCCCCCCAGGTGGGCCATGGTGCCCATTTGAACAAATTGAGATCATATCCCCCTCAGGATGCTAGCTACCAAGTTTGGTGAAAATCAGACATGGGAATCTCAAAGAGAAGATGAAAATGTACAATTTAGGATCCATTAGGACCCCTCCCCACTACCCCCCCCCTCCCCTGGGTCCCAAGGGGGGCACCCCTGATTCCCCCATGAACAAACTTGAAACTACAGTCATCAATGTACTAACTCATAGTATTAGCTAAGCCCTATCACTTCTGGGTTCTAGAGAAGAAGATTTTTAAAGATTCCTTAATTTTAGGGGGTTTGGGCCCCCTGGGGCCCCCCAGGCGGGCCATGGTGCCCATTTGAACAAACTGAGATCCTATCCCCCTAGGGATGCTACCTGTTTAAGTTTGGTGAAAATCGCTCATGGGGTTCTCAAGAAGAAGATGAAAATGTAAAAAGTTTACGCACGACAGACGATGCACGACGGACGCCGGACAAAGAGCCATCGCAATAGCTCACTTGAGCCTTTGGCTAAGGTGAGCTAAAAAAAGGTTCCAATGCTTGTTAAATTTACAAGTTAATTGTGTAGGCAATCCAGTTAAATGGGTAGTAATTTTCCAGACAAGCCTCATTTACAAGTATTCTCACAGTTTCCTGCAGAAAGTCTTACCAGGTGAAAAAACTTTGTACTATGGTTTCTGAAGAAAGTGTGCGGCGCTGGGAGAATTAAGATAGCACATTTTTAGGTTTATGTATGATTGATTCCCTGCATTGCTACAAGTAGATGCATTCAATACAGGCCATGTAATCCCTCAGCTTGCACCAGCACCACACACTCTTCCCAAACTACAATACACACACAGTGACATACGCTTGTAATAATCACTATGGCTACATTTATCAACTCACTTCTGGTGTAGAAAAATAGAGATGGGCTATAGAGGGTGACATTTTCAGAACATGGTCACCACACCCTAGTTGATTAATTAATGCATACTGACACCACAATCAGAAAAACTAGAAATGTCACTATGGCGACTGGTATGCCTCTGCCATAACACATGGTTCTCCTAATAGGTCTATAGTACAATGTCTTGACAATGTGTGATGACAGTTTCACATAATTGGCAAAATATCAAAATGACAGGTTTGTCACAACAATGTCTTGAATGTTCACTTTCCTTGAGCTAGGTTTACTTGGATGAATGGCTATTGTCTAAGAGTGCAGGTATTTGGGGATGTGAGGATTTTTATTTGACTTTTGATCCTTTTTTCAAGGTAAAGAAAAAGTATAATTTCAGTTTTAACTAGAGAAGCACTCTGAGAGCGCAGACCTCCACCAAGCATGCAGCTCATTTCCACCACTGATCCTGTTCTTCCATTAGAGATATCAGTGATTTCCACCCATACGTACTTATAGCATTGTGTGCTGAAAGTCGCTCAATTTCTCAATATAGAAGTCTTTGTTACATCATAAACCATCAGCTGATGGCGCACCTCGCCCTAGCAGAAACTAGAGCACGCACTTTAATGCGCGCATGCAAACCTCAAATACGCGCAGCCTGAACTCCCAAGTTCATTGACCCTACCTGCCAAAATATCAAAATTCCTTTATAAATTCCAAAAAAAAAATTCTCGGATCACTACCAAAAGTTAATCGTCTGTTACTTGTGTCATTCTCAACCTTTCCTGCAAGTTTCATCCCAATCCGTTAACTACTTTTAGAGTTATTTTGCACACGGACAAACTAAGTAACTAACTAACAAACCAACGGTAACGAAAACATAACCTCCCCGCTTGGCGGAGGTAAATATAGGTTTTCCTGCCTGATTCATAAGATTTGCATTCGAATCAACGGAAAGGCATTCAAAGTCAAGCGATTTTGGTCACTGCTCTCCTGTCACGGTTCATTTTAATTTTTTGAGCATTCAATTTCATTTCATGTCATTCCGTTCAGATTTTATTTCATTCAATTTGGAGAGAAATTCATTCAATTTCACAACTCAAAGTCGGCATTCAATTTCGTGCCAGCTGTATGGACATTCAAATTCGTGCCAAATACCAGTACTGTAAAACACTATATGTGACCGTGCACCACAAAACGAACATAAAGTCGCACACACTGATTTTGCGTGAGGACTGAAAATAAGTGAAATGGGTCAACCTAGCCGATCTTGACTTTTTCATATTTTCTGAAAGAGCAGGTCGTCTTTTACATTATGCTAAAATTTGGTATCATAAAACGGGCCAGAAAGTGTGTTTTTTAGGAGTTTCTCTCGAACATTTTTGGTAGAATAGTGTGATTAGGTGTGTCTTTAGAGTCCCTTTCTTTTATTCTGAAAAACCTTGTACACACTCTTCAATTTCAACTCTAATAACTTTTGAAAGGATAAAGCTACTGCTTTGAAAGTTGGCATTAATTATGGACAGAATGTGTTAAGGAGGCATACTTAATTTCAGTTCAATCTGATAATCCCTTCATTGTTGTTACTCTGGTGGCTTACTTCCTGTTTTTTGTCCCATTCATCACACAGCCAGCAAGGTTTGGTAAAGATTAAGCGCTTGAATAGACACTATTTTCTCAGTTCACACTTTTCTCAGTTCACACTTTTCCTGAGTTTGTGCTTTCTTTCCAATATCTAGATATTAAAGTTAGGAGAGTCCATTTGATTTGAGTTATACATCATTTTAAAGCTTAAAGTCTGCTCTTTCAGAATATGGTCTTAATTAAAAACTGATGTCTGGCGACTTTTTGTTTGTTTGGTGGTGCAGGGTCACATATATTCGCGGCATGAAAATTTCGCGAATTGGAGCCGACAGCCTTTCTCGCAGCATGAAATTTTTGCGAATTGCCACTGGCATCCAATGGACATTGTGCGGACAAGAACTTTCACGTGCATTTCAATTTCGTGAATTTTTTCGCTCGCGAAATTCGCGAAATTCGCGAAATTAAAATGCATGTGAACATTCCTCGTTCTACAGTACCAGTTTCAATTTCATTTATAGGAACACAACTTCGCACTATGAACGTACGAATTCAATCAATGTACACAACTTCTATGGGCCTTTTTTTCACTGTCATACAATTCTCGCTATCGCCAATGACTTAAAAAGTACCCGGATGTGGCTTTTTCGTTAAGATTTAGTCATAGAGTTGGATTAGTGTATAATACAGCTCTATGGATTTAGTCCACTTCGTGGGCAAGGGCACTTCCGGCTCGGTGCATATTTTGCAAAGTGCTAGCGTGCGCGTACGTGTACCTTACCTACAGCGCTGCGCTGACAGGCTGTACCGCTTGAGCCAGCGAGTGGCCAGGCCTGTCATACTCGTACATTTTAGCTATAGCCCCCGCCATGCATTGCCCTAGGCCGGCCGGCCTTGCAGTAGCATGCACCACCGCACGCATAAGCTATGCTAACATATACCGGTACATATCGTACTGCTTGATCATGCGATTGATGTGCACATCACTGATCAGTCATCTCTGCATACGCTGAAAATATGCTGGAAAATATTCACCCACCTGGATATTGTCATGGAATGCCCATCTTTTTTTATTTGTTCTCTGTCGAAGTGTCACGAACACAATCAGGAACGAACCGTGATCTCGAACTTATCCTGTCTCCGAAGCAATTTCTTCCAAGCAAGTACGTACTACTACTATTAGTAAGTCGCGCGCGCACGTACTGCGCTGTGGAGTCACCCAACAGAGTTCTACGAGTCACCCGCAAACTTCACCCACGCGGCCACGTCACGTCTTGCATGCCAGTAAGGGTCCTATTTCTGTAGAATTTTTTCATTTATTGTCGTGCGAACAACACATGGCAGCTTCGCAGCAACAACCAATAGTCGTATTAACAGCAATTTCTTAAGAATGGATAAATTTCAAATCATATTAAAGCTGAAATTCAAGTCAAGAAAACAGCAAGTACACGTAGAATACAGTCGGTTGTGTGTGTAAATAGCAGTAGTCACGTATCACGCGCGTACGAACGGAAGTGACTTTACTACCGGACTATCCCATAATGAACATCCGGGTACTTTTTACGTCATTGGCGATATCGAGAATTGGATGATATAGTTTCATTTTCATTTCCAAGTCTCATTTGATTATCTTAATTGTATTGGATGTATTGGATATAAGTACCGATGTGTTGGCTCAGTGAGTAGAGCGGCTGCCCTCACAATCGAGAGGTCGTGGGTTCAAACCCCGGCCGCGTCATACCAAAAGACGTTAAAAGATGGGAGTTGCTGCTACCTTGTTTGCCGTTCAACAGTTGAAAAGGTTAGAGCAACGTCGATCTGGCGCTGCTCAGTGGCTGCCAGGCCCACGATCAATTGGGCAAAATGAATTTCCATTCTTGGACAATAAAATTTGGAGTTTATATCCAAAACAATTATTATTATTATTATTATTATTTCTTTCCTGTCGACCTTTCTGTCACTTTCAATTCATCCCTAACAGTATGGATGTAACATTTAGGAAATAGCCATATCTCAGAATTTTATACCTTAGGGGTCCTATACTTCCAAATTCATATTGATCCATTTTGATTCCATTCCTTAGTTCCCCGTGTCCATATCATATGTTGCCACAATCGGATCAGCTGTAAAAGATCTATTTAACCAAAGGGTTATATTGCCAGTTTTGCTGGTTGTAAATTCTGTTCGTATTCGAGATGTTCACGCATAGTATACTCTGTAATGTAGCAGCGGCTAAAATCATGTATGAACTAGAATTATCACTGAAGGTGATTAATACCCCCGCCCCTAGTGCTGCTTTATAGTATGTGATGTCATGAGGGCAATGACGTTAATACCAAGTTTGTGCACTTGTCGATTTAGAAACAGAATAATTTTAGTTTACTGTACAATTACAGAGTTGACACTGAGTATAAAACTTACAGCAAAAGGAAACATGCTTTCCCCCAGCATCACTACACTTAAAGACCATCATACACACCAAATTTGACCTTCATAGCTGGAATGCTTTATTTTGATACAAAAAATGAGTGGTTACCATGGCAACACATTTTCCTTATACTAACACATTGGTGTCTTGCAAAACTACACTTCTAGATCATGATACATACTAAATTTGACTTTCATTGCGTGAATGATGGAAAAGTTATGCGATCTGCAAGGTTTTGGTAAAATTGTGGTTAACATGGCAACGGTTTGTGTGACAAACACAAAAATTATGTGTTCCACATCTATACCTCAGGGCCATAATGCCTACCAAATTTGGTTTCAATTGCTTGAAAACTGTGGAAGAAGTTCACTCCACAGGATTTTTTAAAAAACATGCGGTTACCATGGCAATGCATTGTCCGATACAAATACAAAGGACATTTTGCAAAACTACACTTAAAGAGCATCATACACACCAAATTTCACCTTCATAGATTAAATGGTTAAATTTGACACAAAAATGAGTGGTTACCGTGGCAACACATTTTTCTTATATTAACACATTGGTGTCTTGCATAACTACACCTCCTGATCATCATACATACTAAATTTGACCTTAATTGCTTGAATGATGTGGAAGTTATTCAATCCACAAGGTTTTGGTAAAATCATGGTTACCATGGCAATGCTTTGTCCGACAAACATAAAAATTATGTGTTCCACATCTATGCCTCAAGGCTATAATGCCTACCAAATTTGATTTCAATTGCTTCATAACTGTGGAAGTTGTTAACTCCACAGGATTTTGAAGAAAACATGCAGTTACCATGGCAACGCTTTGTCAAGTACAAACACAAAGAATGTCTTGCATAACTACACCTATAGATCATCACAGATACCAATTTTGAAATTGATTGCTTGAATACTATGGAAGTTATTCAATCCACAAGGTTTTGGTAAAATTATGGTTACCATGGCAACGCATTGTCCGACAAACACAAAAAACATGTCTTGCACATCTATACCTCAATATCATCATCCATCGTAAGTTTCATTTAAGGACGTTCCTCAGTTAAAGTGAAGTCCATGTAATTTTCTTCAAACTTTTCATACTGTAACTTTGACCCATCCGAAGCCCAATATGTAAATAAAACCATAGGTTCATGTGCTTGTTTTTCTTCTACGGAACTTTGAAGAATATGACTAATCTGCCGTCCTGTACCAAAATGATAGCGTTACAGGATCAAGACCATGATCGGCAACAAAATCTGCAATGACAAACTTAAATCCCCATAATTCTTTCAAAATCCACGATATTTTCTCCAAATTTGCAAGAATTGCAGAGAGAGGTACCCAAAACGAAGAAAAGGTATTAAAGTTAGGGTTTACACTCTCATTCTTGAGCAAGCAGCGCCCTCACGCAGCAGAAAACACCCAAAACTCTCAAACCCATGTCATTTTCACGAAACTTGACGAAATTGTAGAAGAAGGCTTACTAACTCCATAAAAAAAATAAAAAGTGGGGGTTCATGTGCTCGTTTTTGTGCTAGCAGTGCCCCCATGCGACATATATCAACATACAGTATTGCTCGAAAGAAAGTGGACAGTTTCCCGCGGGGGACCGTGCGAGACACCACGGTCGGGCGCACACCACGCGCGATCGATTGCTAAATTACCTTGTAATTGATCATGAAAAGGCAGATCGCTGATCGCTTTCCTGTACAGCTGTCTCATTGCTACGCTAGCTAGCTGAGAACGTGCACCATACTGCCTGTTGCTATACAGTATAGCTGCGTGGTGACTTCACCAACATAGTTCTACCCGCGGTAATTGTGAAAAAAAGATCGATTTCGGACGCCAGAAACAGTGTCATTCATGTTGATTTGGTTGAACCAGTACTGGTGGCATTTTTGCCTGCCTGCGTTCGGAAGCTTGTAAATTTCCGATCGGTTGCGCGCGCTTGTGAAGAGGGAAGCGCCGCCAATAGTTAGGGCATTTTAGAAAATTTCTGGACCATCTGTGAAAAAATTGCTTACCAATAGCTTTCTTTACCAATGTGTTCACTAAGGTGTCTACTAACACCTCTCAATTAGTTCCAACCCAAATCCTTGTGGAAAATTCTGGGGAGCCAATCAAAATCGAGCACCCAGAGGGGGGCGGGGCAGAAATGGAAAAATATATATTTTTTCCAATATAAGCGAGTGAGATGTCTAATTAGGGGTTTCTGGGGGTGTAGAATCGATTCCCACAATTAGTTTTGAGTACAAACAACTCTCTGACCGTGAAATAGGCCACGCCTCCTTTTTGCCCCCGCCGAAATACGTAAATATTGGTATTTTTATACTTATCTCATTAGGTTTATATAATGGGTTTTTAGGGTGCACTGAAAACACTTGTGTGCGATGGGAAGTAGTCGTTACCATTTCTCTTATATCCATAACACCAAATATAATCATATTACTGCTGTGTATACTTGTTAAATGTTTGATTCTCAATAGTTTTGAACCAACATCCTCGTGGAAAAACAACAACAACAACTGTGGAGCCAGTTAAATCTACGCAACAGAATGGGAGGGGTTGTCAAACAATGGGAAGATTTTTGTTGTTGCCAGTATTATCGTGTGAGATGTCCAATTAGGGGTTTCTGGGGGTACTGAATGGATTCGAAACATTAGTTTTGAGTTAAAACTACTACCTGATCATTAAAATAGGCCACACCTACTTTTTGCACCCGCCGAATCATGTATTATTGGTATTTTAATTTATACGCATCTCGGTGGGTTTACGTAGTGAGTTGGTTTAGAATGCTGCATTGAGTTCTATCATCACTTAATTTGAGCTACACCTCCTCTAAAAACAGTTGGCAAAACACTGAAACATAAGTGTGCAAAATAGCAAAAGTAATCGTTCCCTCTTCTTTTACTTCCATTATGCCTATTTAAATCCAACAGAAATGTATCTCAATATTGAAACCTTGGTACATTATCCTACTCACAGACATCTCCCTCACTGCTCCCATCAGCTGTTTGGTCGATGTTCTGGCAACAGGTACCATGACATTTGCCACAAAAAGAAATACACTTGACTCCTTACTTTTTATTATACAACTTGCTTTTTACAACTGAGGGCCAGCGACTGTGTGCTACAGTCCCCCTCACAGTTACAGCTGACAAACTTCAGAAAATAGTCCTTTGCGATGGGTCTGTTGAAGGGACCGGTGCGTAACCTTGGTCCTCACGCTTCCATCCATACTCCAAGACATCCAATGATGGAGTTTGCAACATTAGCCAACCCCTGGTTTGGAGATAAGTTTGTAGAGAATGCTGCTCTGCAGCTTATGTTGTCGGGGACATGTAATTTCTCAGTTTTGATGCTCCCAGCAGCAGCCCGCTTGCTGAAGACGTCAAATCTCAAGTCTCCAAAGTCTGTTGGGTGGTCTTCCATGGAACATGAGCTTGAATAATTCACAGCTGACTTTAATGATATCATCTTTCTTGCCTCGGATGTCCAGAGACGCATCCATGGCCTGTTTCGCCTTGTCAGTCTTGTTTACCAAAGTTGATTTGCTGAACCCAGAAATTGCTGACACTGTATCGCAGCCGCAGAAGCTGTGCAAGAATTCAAGATCAAACACTTCCGGTATCTCTCTGGGAGGGCCTCCCTTATCTTTGGGATTATAATCATAAGATGTTTCCTTGGCGCTTGTGAGGAAGATAGAGTGAATCAGCAAAAAGATGATGTCGGTGTCCCCAGCCCTCACCTCAACAGTAGAATATTTTGCCTCATCTAGAGCTGCCCGGACTATAGCAGTGTCTGTATCATCATGGTATTGCTGTACACTGATCCCATTTCTACTGAATGTCTCAGCAAGCAGCAAAATAAAATGGGCCTTGTTGCTCTTGCTTTTCTCTTGGAATGAGGCTTTTGATGTCTGGGCGAATCAGAATGTCACATCAAGCATTCTTTGTTTGTCTCCGGTGATCAAGGCCCTTAGTGGTGCTGCCGTATCCGTCAGAGATCACATTGATTTGGAGAAACTGGCTCCCCATGGACTTAAAAAATAGAGGTATCTGTTGGCAATGCCCTTAGCAGGTGAGGTTAGCTTCCCATTTGACGTTGCGCAAGAGCCATCCACCATCCGTCACCAGACTCGTGCAGGGGTTTATTCTACGGGTTCCACAGAAGTCTTGCTAGGGTGCATGGTTTCCATACACAGTGAATTTGGTAAGCTCTTACCAAATTCACTTTGTATGGAAACCATGCAGTCAGTTTCTCAGACCATGAGCGGTCAGGTACATGGACTAAAATCACCATAGAAACCACACTCATGGGTGAGGCCAAATCCTCAAACAGTCTTAACAGAGGACGCTTCCGGAATGAATCTCCTCACAGGCGTTGGGTTAAGACGCTAAACCACTTCTCATGCATTCACCAGGAACTTGAACAAGGTATGAACAAGCGTGAGGTACCTGACCACACGCACGTCACAAGAGCCCAGATGAAGAATGACGAAGATGCTGTCAACGCCATTTTCGGATGGTTGGAGGAGATCGACCTCTTCGATGCAACATGGGACAGGAAGACCCTAGTATCCTTTATAACAGGATTCAGCAGCACTCCAGAGGACCCAGTCAACGCTGATCAGGCAGAGAAGGTTGGCAGAGCCATGCTGGCCAAGATGAATGGACGAACGGTTCTGGATTCAATTGAAACTAAAGCAAAAGGTGAAGTCATTAGAGAGCCTTAGAAGTGGACCCAAAGTCAATGGAAAGAAGCTGGTTATTGACTCACTCAAGCTCTTCAACCGTCTAATCATCATCAGTTTGCCTGAAGTCAAGACCGAAGGTCTGTGATTTGAGTTGACGCCAACACCAATGTCTCTATTTGACAAAGACTAGAAGTTGCGAAATCCAGACAAGGCTGCCCAAGCAAGATTTCTGAAAGCATTTGTGGAAAGCGTTGAACGAACCCCCTGCATGAGTCTGTTTATTGATGGTGGATGACTCTACTGCACAACGTCAAGCGGGAGGCTGACCTATCCTGGAAGGGCATTTCCGAGAGCTACCTTCAGTTTTTGAAGTCCATGGGGAGCCAGTTTCTCCAAATCACTGTAGTCTTTGGTAGATACGGCAGCTCTGCTAAGGACAATGATCACCTGAGACGAACAAAGAATGCACGATGTGACATTCCCTTTTGCCCAGACATCAAAGCCTCGTTCCAAAAGAAAAGTTCATCCACAACAAGAGCAACAAGCCCCGGCTCATTCTGCTGCTTGCTGAGAAATTCAGTAGAAATGGGATCAGTGTACGGCAATGCCACGATGATGCAGACACTGCTATAGTCCGGGCATATATCTAGATTAGGCAAAATATTCTCCTGTTGAGGTGAGGGCGGAGGACACCGATATCATGGTTTTGCTGATTCACCCCATCTTCCTCACAAGAGCAAAAGAAACATCTTGTTGTATCGCAAAGATCAGGGAGGCCCTCCCAGAGAGATACCGAAAGTGTTTGATCTTGAACTCTTGCACAGCTTCTCTGGCTGCGATACAGTGTCAGCGATTTGTGGGTTCACAAATCAACTTTGGGAAACAAGCTCTGAGAGACTGACAAGGCGGAAAGGGCCATGGATGTGTTTCTGGACATCCGAGGCAAGAAAGATGATATCATTACAACCGGCTGTGAATTATTTAAGCTCATGTTCCATGGGGAACCACCCGAAAGACTTGGAGGCTTGAGATTTGACATCTTCACCAAGCGGGCTGCTGATGAGAGCATCAAACCCGACAACAGAAGCTGCAGCGGAGCATCCTCTACGAGCTAATCTCCAAACCAGAGGTTGGCCAATGTTGCAAACTCCACCATTTGATGTCTTGGAGTATGGATGGAAGCTTGAGGACCAAAGTTACGCACCGGTCCCTTCAACAAACCCATTGCAAAGGACTATTTTTTGAAGTTTGTTAGCTGCAAACTGTGAAGGGACTGTAGCGCACTGAAGTGCACTTGTAAAAGCAAGGAGTTATGCATTTCTGTTTGCGGCAAATGGCATGGTAACTCTTGTCAGAACATCAACCAAACAGCTGATGGGAGCAGTAAGGGAGATGTTGGGGAGTAGGATAAAGTACCAAGGTTTCAATACAGTTCTGTTGTGCCAGATTTAAATGTGGCATAATGGAAGTAAGAGAAGTGGATTGCACAGTTAACGGTATGTTGCAGTATTTTTTGCTCACTGTTTTAAGAGTTGATACAGCTCAAATTCAATAATAGAACTCAATTCAGTGTTCTAAAAAACTCACTGAATAAACCCACTGATGTACGTATGAAATACCAATAATACATGATTCAGCGGGTGCAAAAAAGTAGACGTGGCCTATTTTAATGGTCAGGTAGAATTTTTTACGCAAAACTTATGTTTCGAATCCTTTCAGCACCCCTAGAAACCTCTAATTGGACATCTCACAAACTAATACTGGAAAAAAAAAAATCTTCCTATTGATTGACACCCCACCCTTTTGTTGCTTTAATAGGTTAAACTGGCTCCACAGTTTTTGGGTTTTTTTCCCCCACAAGGATATTGGTTTAAAATCATTGAGAATCAAACATTTAATAAGTAAGGCCTATTTACAGTAATATGATTGTAAAGTTTGATCAATTTAATTATCTCGCAAATTACGAGATACGCATAATTCACAGCGCCATCTACGGAGACTGAAATTCGTGATGTCGCAATGAACGACTCGCCCTGTTTGCAACGAGAAAATCCAGGATTATCTTGAGAATCCTGAATCCTGGTAAATCCAAAGCGACAAATATAGGCACGGAGGTCAGTAATTTACTCCTTTCTAAAGTATTTGTTGAAAATATGTTTCTAAAGATGTATAAATTTGGCTATCATTTGTGCAATGTTACCGTAGTCAGTGACAGAATGTGTACCGCAGAATGCGTGTGTGCTTCGCTTGACCGAAGTACGCTTATGTACATTGTACATTACAGAAATTTAGGTTCAGTGTAAGAACACGATTATGCAACAAGCACTTGCAGGTTTGGTTGGTAAAACCTAGATAGTTGAAAGTTTCTTCTTCAATTGGAGAACACGTTTGTGTATGTATGAAAGTTGAATGTCAAATGAATCAGGCTCAAGGTCAAGCCAAAGTCACATACAGCTATTTGTTTAGATTGTACATGTCAATAAGGCTGCCAAGTAAAACAGCACTGAAAGTACTGTAACTAAACTTGAGAAGTATGAAGGCTGTAATGAAGTTTGGTCTTCAAAGGCAATTTATGGTGCTGTTACAGGTTTATTTTATTTTTATAACATTTTCAGCTGCCAATGCTGAAACATTTGGTGCTACCCTTACTTGGCAACTCTGATTCTTAAATCATGAATATTCATCTATGTAAGAAGAGACAAGTAATATTGACTTATTGGTATCTCGAGTGAAAGATGCATGATTTAGTATAAAGGATTACCATATGAAGGTTAATAAGAAACTTGTTCAAACAAAGGACGTAAAGGATTGCGACAGTTTAAAGGGCTCATTCAAGTCATACTGATATGAGTTAAATCGGGACAAGAAATTCCCATTCATTCATTAATATCGGTGTCACTGATAATGATAGTTTTTCTGAGAGAAAGCAAAGGTTTACTATGGAAACGATATAGCTAGAGTTGAGGTTCGAGTCAGATAAATGCAAACAAGACACACAAGTAAAGAGCCAGATGCTGAGTGTTAACTTATAAGATGCATTTATTGGTACAAACAGTGCCTTATCCTTCTATGCATACATTCATTTATGCCAGTATGTTAACACATGTATTAATTATATGCCTCTGTTTATATCATTCTCTGTCACAGTTTTCACGGAGTGAAATGGATTGGAGTGAGTTGCGACGAAAGACAAGATTAAATTACGACACTCCCGTAGAAACCCGAGTCCAAGTGATTTATCATTCTCGTACATTCTCGTATCGATCTCGTACAAGCAGGCACAGTGAAAACTCCTTCCTTTTCCTGTGGTGAGTGATCTTCAATCTCCAAGATGTCTTCACATAAAGAGGAGTCTGAAAGTCGAGTTCGTCGACCTACTGAAAAGGGAGAACAGTATCAGTTTGAGATGAAATTGAAAAGCTGGAGAAGTTCTCTGACGACATGGAGGCGTAGAGCGAACAAGCTTAGGTCAGTTATTGTCGGAGATGAAGTAGACATTAGTACTATGAAGCAACATAGAGATGTTCTTCAAGATGCAATGGACAGAGCCATCGAAGTCCAAGAGGAACTGGCAGCTGTTACCTTACCTCTTGCATCTAAGCCTGAGGATGATAGTGAGATAGAGCTCTTTAAGATTGAAGAAGAACATGCTTCTTTAATGAAGGAAGTCCATCATGTTCTTAAAGCTGCGAAAGGAGATGTTTTGAGCTCAAGATCAGTACTGGAATCTTCACTGTCTTCAAAGGGCAGACGTGAACAGTGTCAGAGATGGGTCAACAGTTCAGCGAACAAGGATGCTCATGAATCTACTTCTCATCATTCTCAAGCTGGGTTAAGTCATGCCGATTCTTGCCCTCAACATTCTGAACCTGCTCAGAGTACATCTCATCCTGAGACTGCTTGCAAATCACAGTGCTCTGAAGATGAAATACCTGCGAAGAATCAAGAGCCTGATCCAAATCCAAGGAAGGATGCATTTCATCTTCTTGCAGACAGTCTTCGGGACCAGCTTCACCTGAATCGACTCCCTTTGCCTGAACCACCTATCTTTACAGGCAATCCCCTTCACTACACAACATGGAAGAACAGTTATGACTTGTTGATTGAGCATTGCAATATTCCAGCTCATGAGAAATTCTTCTATCTCTTGAAGTTCCTGAAAGGAGAGCCGCGGGAACTAGTAGAAGGGTTTTCGATGATTGGTGGTGAAGGTGCTTACTTTGAAGCCAGGTCTGCTTTGGATGACAGGTATGGTGACCAGTTCATAGTATCTAATGCCTTTAGAGAGAAGCTGGAAAGATGGCCGAAGATAGGAGCCAAGGACTCTCAAGGTTTGCGAAGATTTGCAGACTACTTGCGTCAGTGCTGCACAGCCATGAAGTATGTAAACCACCTCCATCATCTTGATGACGAACGAGAGAACAGGAAGCTTCTAACCAAGTTGCCTGAATGGTTGATCAACAGATGGGCACGATGTGTCGTGAGCTGGAGGAAGGATCAAGGTAGATTCCCGCCCTTTCACGTCTTTTCCAAGTTCATAGACGAAGAATCGACCATTGCTTGTGATCCTGCTGTCTCGCTTAGCAGTCTTAGAGACGACAAACTGAGACTTACGAAGGAGAAGTCATCTCCAAGTGCAAGTACCTTGTCAACAACAGCTTCATCTGGCAGTGGACACCACAGATCTAAGCGGAAGCAAGATTTCTGTGTGTTTTGCAATGAACAACATCGCCTTGATGAGTGCAATACCTTTGCTCAAAAGGACCTTACGGCAAAGAAGGAATTCATCGTCCAGAAGGGACTATGTTATGGCTGCCTAAAGAAAGGACACATCACTAAAGAATGCAGACGTAGAAGTACTTGTGCGGTCTGCAAGAAACGACATCCCACTCCTCTACATGGTGATGTGAGAAAACCAGCCAGCAGTAATGAAAGAGATAAGACTGAGCAAATAAGGAATGGTAGATCAACACAGAACAGTGAGGCACAAGAACATCAGTCCACAAGCTCTTGTGCAATGATAGACCAGTTAAGTTCTGCCAGTTCCATGATCGTACCAGTGTGGTTGTCTCATGTAAGTTCGACAGAGGAAAGGTTGATCTATGCCCTCTTAGATACCCAATCCGACACCACATTCATACTGGAGTCTACAAAGAACGACTTGGGATTGCGAGGAGTAGATGTGAATCTTCGTCTTTCTACAATGTCGAGCAGAGATGAACGGATCCCAAGTGAGCGTATAGATGGTCTCTTTGTAAGAGCACATGATGGTGAGAAGAGGATAAGTCTACCACCCACTTATACAAGAGACATCATGCCTGCGAACAGAGGACACATACCTACCTGTGAAATGGCCGAATCCATACCCCATCTTCATAAGCTTAGTCAGTATCTTCTTCCGATGCAAGATTGCGAAATTGGACTCTTGATTGGGTACGATTGTGCCACAGCTTTGATGCCTCGTGATGTCATTCCAAGCCCACATGATGATGGTCCATATGGCATCAAGACAGACTTAGGATGGAGCATAGTAGGTACTGTGCAACGTGACTATGAAAGGAGAAGTGAAGACCGTTTTAGCATCAGTCACCGTTTGATGGTCAGCGAAGTTCCTGTCAACCTAAGAACGGAAAGGAAAGGAGTCCTTTTCTCTGAGAGAGTGACTGTGAAGGAAGAAATTATCCCCTCAAGGGTAATTAAGGTCATGGAAGCAGACTTTCTCCCAGACAGTCATGAAAAGCCATACTCACAAAACGACAAGAAGTTCTTGAAGGTTATGGGAGAAGGCATTCACGTCACAGAGACAGGTCAATATGAAATGCCATTACCATTCAAGATGGATGATCCGGAATTGCCCAACAATCAGCTCCAGGCTGAAAAGAGACTAGAGAGTCTGAGAAGGAGGTTTTCCAGAGACGTCGTATACCATGCTGAGTATACGAAGGTCATTGATTCTCTTATCGCCAATGACTATGCTGAGTTCATTCCAAATCCTACACTCTACGAGAAGTCTAGATGGTACATCCCCCACCATGGTGTACAAGAACCGAATAAACTGAGGGTAGTATTTGACTGCAGTGCCCAGTATAAGGATGAGTCTCTCAACAAGCACCTGATGACAGGACCAGACATGACAAACACACTCATTGGGGTCCTGAGCAGATTTAGACTGGAGAGAGTGGCCTTCATGTGCGATGTTAAAGAAATGTTTCATCAATTTCGAGTGAACGAAGAACATCGAGACTATCTGAGATTTCTCTGGTGGCCCAATGGAGAGTATCAGCATCCTGTTCAGCACTGCACAATGAAAGTTCACCTTTTTGGTGCCACATCATCTCCGGGTTGTGCGAATTATGGACTCAAGAAGATTGCATCAGATAATGCAGATAAGTTTGGTCATGATGTTGCAAGATTCATCCATAATAACTTTTATGTAGATGATGGCCTACTTTCTGTTCCCACGTCAGCAGAAGCTATTGATATGATTGCACGAACTAAGAAGACGTGCAATGCAGGAAAGTTGCATCTACATAAGTTTGTCTCGAACTCGAGAGAAGTTATGCAGGCAGTACCTGTGACAGATCGAGCCAAAGCAGTGAAGGAACTGAATCTTCTACACGATGACCTGCCCATAGAGAGAGCCTTAGGTTTGCAGTGGTGTATTGAGTCAGACACCTTTGGATTCCGTGTCACATTTGCAGATAAGCCATGCACCAGAAGAGGTTTGCTCTCAACTGTTATGTCACTGTATGATCCACTAGGTCTCATCGCCCCAGTGACGTTGAAGGGAAAACAGATCATACAGGATTTGTGCAGAGAAGGTGCATGTTGGGATGATCCACTGACAGACGAACTGCAAATGAGATGGGAAAGATGGCATCAAGACATCATCAGTCTGGAGAACGTTTCTGTGCGTAGGTGCTTCAAACCAGAAGAATTTGAAGAAGTGAAATCTGCACAGTTTCACCACTTCTCAGACGCCAGTACAGGTGGCTATGGAAACTGCAGCTATCTCAGACTAGAGGATGTTAGGGGATCAGTACACTGCTCTCTGGTGATTGGGAAGGCTCGAGTCACGCCACTCAAACGTGTAACCATCCCCAGATTGGAACTGACTGCTGCAGTAGTATCCTCTACCATAAGTTCATTTCTCGAGGAGGAATTGGGTACTCTCCAAGCTGAACATCTATTCTGGACTGATAGCAATGTAGTACTGGGCTACATCAGTAATGACGAGAAAAGATTTCATGTGTTCGTCGCAAATAGGATCAGACAGATAAGAAATCACTCGAGTCCTGATCAGTGGAATTATGTTAATTCGAAGGACAATCCAGCTGATATTGCGTCTAGAGGTGCTACAGTTGAGCAGCTAATGGCATCGGACTGGTTTGATGGCCCAAAGTTCTTATCAGATGCCAAACTACCTGAACCGGAATCAGTGTACCATGAGATATCTGAGGATGATCCAGAGGTAAAGAGGTCTCACGTAGCCACAACACAGACCAAGCCTTCTTCATTTGATCTGGAACGCTTCAATCGTTTTTCTTCATGGCATCAACTGAAGAGAGCTGTAGCTAATTGTGAACGCTATAAGACTCAACTGAGAAGGCGCTGTGAGGAGAAATCTTCAACTACCACAGAGAGAGTAATTCCACCCCGACCACTCACTGTAGAGGACCTCCAAAAGGCACAAACTGAAATCATCAAACATGTACAGGCACAATGGTTTGATGAAGAAATACAAATTCTAAGGAATTTGTCATCGGATAGGGATCCATGCAGAGATGAAAGGGACCACAGACGGAGAGTTAAGAGGTCTAGTCGTCTACACAAGTTAGATCCCTTTATAGATGAAAATGGCCTTCTGAGAGTTGGAGGACGATTATGTCGCGCTGAGGGATCATTTGAGGTCAAACATCCCGTCATCCTACCCCAGAAGGGTCATGTGACTGATCTGATCATACGCCACTGCCATCAGCAAACGGCTCATCAGGGACGAGGTATTACCGTGAATCAACTCAGACTCAATGGTTTCTGGGTCATCGGTTGCAGCACAGTGGTGTCCAGGTTGATCAGAAAATGTGTGACCTGCAACAAATTAAGAGGTGTAACTCAGTCACAAAAGATGTCAGATCTACCTAAAGACAGAGTAGAACCAGCCCCGCCCTTCACTTATAGTGGTATGGACTGCTTTGGACCATGGGTCATACGAGAGGGCAGAAAGGAACTTAAACGGTATGGCCTGTTATTTACATGCATGGCATCCAGGGCTGTGCATATCGAGACATTGAATTCCTTATCTACAGATGCCTTCATTAACGCCCTACGACGTTTCCTGTCAACAAGAGGGCCAGTACGTCAACTCAGGTCTGATAGAGGTACCAATTTCATTGGTGCAGAAGCAGAATTCAAACGATGGGCTCAGACGAACCACGAGAAGGTGAAGGACTTTCTGATGAGAGAGGGATGTGACTTTATCAACTTCAACTTCAACGTGCCTTCCGCCAGTCATATGGGAGGCAGCTGGGAGCGGCAGATCCGCTCAATAAGACAAGCTCTGGATGGGTTGATGCATCAAGCTGGCCATCAGCTTGATGATGAGAGTCTACGGACGTTCATGTGTGAAGCTGCCGCCATAGTGAATGGGAGACCATTGACAGTCGATAACCTGTATGATCCTGGGTATCCTGAACCGATTACGCCAAATCATCTGTTGACAATGAAAACAAGGGTTCTTCTACCCCCGCCTGGACACTTCGTTCGAGAGGACTTGTATTCCAGAAAGCGCTGGAGAAGGGTTCAGCACCTGTTAAACGAGTTCTGGTGTCGCTGGAAGAAAGAGTTCTTGCAGAATCTACAGTCGCGACAGAAATGGGTGCATCCTAAACGCGAAGCCCAGGTTGGTGACATCGTGATAGTGAAAGATGAGAACACTCCGCGAAATCGGTGGTCACTCGGTAGAATCACTGAAACATTCCCTTCTGAAGATGGACTTGTGCGTAAGGTAAAGTTGGTCATCGCGGACGCTAAATTGAATAGAACTGGAAAGCGCACACAAGCTATGCAGACTCTAGAGAGACCAATACATAAACTAGTAACTTTATTGGCTCAGGAAGACCAGGAAGAATTCCCTACCAAGGAGCCATAGATGTAGTTAAGACAGTTGAAAGCAATGAAATGTTATTTATTGCTTATTTAGGGTCTGAATTTATATACTATTGCAATATGTCACAAGAAACTAAGTATGCTGAATTTGAGACTTTCAAAATATCAACCACTTTGTGTTGATTGTCAAGTAAGACTAAATATCGTTTGATGTCAAAATTTAATTTCTTTGGACTAACTAAATATTGATTAAATTTCTACATCTGAAGTCTGCCTGAAAGACTATCGAAAACCTTAATGGTTTGTTTTGTTTTTATAATTGTAAATGTAAAACTGGTCTGAAAGTACAGACTAATTGATCATTTAATCTGAAAAGGGGTAAGCAAGGTCTGAAGCTCAGACTAAGAGACTGCTTGAGATAGTGACTAGTTTCAAGACTACAGATTTGATCTATGTGTATAAATTGCACTTGAAATACTAGTATACAGTGGAAAATCAGTGTAAAGAGATCTGAGATACCACAGTGTTATTCTGGTCCTACCTCTCTATGTAATGATTTGATACATGTATAAGATATATTCTTGCTATGACAGGGTAATTCGGTCCACCCAAGGACCTCGTTATATCGAGCTTCCATTGCATTTAGTATTTCTAGCAAATGAGTCACATTGCACATTTGCATACTATGTACATTTGCACAAAAGGTATACCAGGTCACCGTTATAGAGGATATCAAAATGATGATTCAACTGCCTTTGTAAAAAGGCAATTGGGACGATTGTTCGACTCATGAAACGTTGATTTATGCAGAGTTAACTGTATTTGTATGCTGGATTACATAATTGATATCATGTGACAACTCAGTCTATGATGTAAAATCTGTTTGGTATATTGCATGATACATGTATGCCAGGTTATACTCTTAATTTATCAATCTTCACGAAAGAGTAAATTAGTTACCTAATTTAAAGGAGCCATGTAAAGTTTGATCAATTTAATTATCTCGCAAATTACGAGATACGCATAATTCACAGCGCCATCTACGGAGACTGAAATTTGTGATGTCGCAATGAACGACTCGCCCTGTTTGCAACGAGAAAATCCAGGATTATCTTGAGAATCCTGAATCCTGGTAAATCCAAAGCGACAAATATAGGCACGGAGGTCAGTAATTTACTCCTTTCTAAAGTATTTGTTGAAAATATGTTTCTAAAGATGTATAAATTTGGCTATCATTTGTGCAATGTTACCGTAGTCAGTGACAGAATGTGTACCGCAGAATGCGTGTGTGCTTCGCTTGACCGAAGTACGCTTATGTACATTGTACATTACAGAAATTTAGGTTCAGTGTAAGAGCACGATTATGCAACAAGCACTTGCAGGTTTGGTTGGTAAAACCTAGATAGTTGAAAGTTTCTTCTTCAATTGGAGAACACGTTTGTGTATGTATGAAAGTTGAATGTCAAATGAATCAGGCTCAAGGTCAAGCCAAAGTCACATACAGCTATTTGTTTAGATTGTACATGTCAATAAAGGCTGCCAAGTAAAACAGCACTGAAAGTACTGTAACTAAACTTGAGAAGTATGAAGGCTGTAATGAAGTTTGGTCTTCAAAGGCAATTTATGGTGCTGTTACAGGTTTATTTTATTTTTATAACATTTTCAGCTGCCAATGCTGAAACATTTGGTGCTACCCTTACTTGGCAACTCTGATTCTTAAATCATGAATATTCATCTATGTAAGAAGAGACAAGTAATATTGACTTATTGGTATCTCGAGTGAAAGATGCATGATTTAGTATAAAGGATTACCATATGAAGGTTAATAAGAAACTTGTTCAAACAAAGGACGTAAAGGATTGCGACAGTTTAAAGGGCTCATTCAAGTCATACTGATATGAGTTAAATCGGGACAAGAAATTCCCATTCATTCATTAATATCGGTGTCACTGATAATGATAGTTTTTCTGAGAGAAAGCAAAGGTTTACTATGGAAACGATATAGCTAGAGTTGAGGTTCGAGTCAGATAAATGCAAACAAGACACACAAGTAAAGAGCCAGATGCTGAGTGTTAACTTATAAGATGCATTTATTGGTACAAACAGTGCCTTATCCTTCTATGCATACATTCATTTATGCCAGTATGTTAACACATGTATTAATTATATGCCTCTGTTTATATCATTCTCTGTCACAGTTTTCACGGAGTGAAATGGATTGGAGTGAGTTGCGACGAAAGACAAGATTAAATTACGACACTCCCGTAGAAACCCGAGTCCAAGTGATTTATCATTCTCGTACATTCTCGTATCGATCTCGTACAAGCAGGCACAATGATTATATTTGGTGTTATGGATATAAGGGAAATGGGAACAACTACTTCCCACCGCACACAAATATTTTCAGTGCACCTTAAAAACCTACTATATAAACCCAATAAGATACGTATGAAAATACCAATATTAACGTATTTCGGCGGGGGCAAAAAGGAGGCGTGGCCTATTTCACGGTCAGAGAGTTGTTTATACTCAAAACTAATTGTGGGAATCAATTCTGCACCCCTAGAAACCCCTAATTAGACATGTCACATGCTTATATTGGAAAAAAATATATATTTTTCCATTTCTGCCCCGAGGGAATTAAGACATATTTCAGCTCAGTTGTCGACTTAAGCGAGGTTTACTGTATTTCCAGAAGGATGAGTGTACGAGATGCCCTGCCAAAGTTACAAAATTACATGGGTAAAAAGGGTATTTAAAACAAACAAAACAAAAAAACGACCTACCGACCCTCTTGGGTTTTGACAATTAAAGGGAAGCAGTCCTGAGATTTTCACTGTAATGATAATTAAGAAGAGTAAAAAACATAACCTTTCACGAGTTTATACGCGTGGAAATGAAAAACTGTCTCCGTACGCGATTTTTGAAAAATAATTCCTGCAAGCGATCGTGTAACAGCCGGCAAAAAGATGCTACGTAGTGCATGCCCTACTCACCAAGTTGACAGCCGTGCCTCTAAAAACCAATTTAAGTGTTGAAATGATTAGTTGCAATTTTATCATATAATGTGAAAGTTTGTGGTTTTATTATTTCAAACAAAATATTTCAAGCTTAGATTTATATGATTCATGAAAAATTAATATTGTTAACATAAATTTCTATGTATTTTTAAACCAAATATACCATGAACTTGACATCCTTTTCTAGCTGCCGTCCGTGTTGCATACTTCTTAGTGTAGAAACCACTCTCGCGCGCGAATTCTTACCATACTAATGTACACAGTACTCCGTCTAGCTGATTTTGCCGAAGATAACCTGTGCATGAGAGAGTCGAATTCTTCAAAGAAAATATTGTTTGTATCTCAATATTTCTGTAAGTAGTCAGATATCGCCTTTCCTCGAAAAAAAAACAAAACAAAACTATGACGTGAGCCGGGAAGGGTTAACACAGGGGGTCGTAGGGATATGATTTTGCTCCACTTTGCCATGCATGTCCAGTCGGCACTGGCATCAGCTAGTTCAGTGGCACTGTACTGCAGTCCAACCCCGGCTGCAGCCCCACGGTAAATGAAACATAGCTAGCCACTTTCCTTACCTCTCTACGCTTTTTTCCCTCGGTTCTCTTCGAAGTCGATGCTCGAGGTGTTTCTGTTTTATAACTCATGTGAGCAAATGGTCGGGATTGTATCTGGCTTCAGGAGTTTTCTCGGTTTATAACCGAGGGCCACAGCCTGCCGGTCCACGTAAAAACATCGCTTCTCAAATGGTCCACGCACAGGTAGGTCACAACGCGATATCGAGATTTTGTAGGCCTTAAGTTTCTTATGTTCGGCATCGTTGTACTGAGATTTCTCAGCTATACAGCTCACCTTTCACGATACTTTTGTGGGTCTGGGACGGAAAAAAGGATTTTCCTGGGAAATTTTCTGCACGATTAGAGCAAAACTACTGATGTAAGATAGCCTGACCAGACGACGCTGAATGCCGTCGCCCCTATAGTGTACTAGCAGGCCTGTAGCTGTGTAGCCGTTTCTACCTACAATCTGTACGTACTAGAACGTATGCATGAGCGGTGACAGGGCTGCAGCTGCGCTTGTGATAGACTGGAAAAGTGTGAAGGGCATACCGCGTACGGGGTATCTACCGTAGATCTAGTTGTACCGTCCACACGTGTACTGTGCGACTATAATACACAATACATACACACACACACACACACACACACACACACACACACAACGTAGAAACAATGTCAAATACTACTACACATAGTAGCCCCCGACGTCTTCATGCATCCGGGTAACTAGGGAGCGTACGGATAACGAGCAGAACATGGCTGGGAAGAGTTGTGCATCGGTGACGTCTGACTCTCTGCCAGGATTTGCTCATCAGCATATTCACCACGCAGATTCACACTTTTTCAACCAATATTTACAAGCTTATTTGGTGATTTGAAAGTTTGTTTTCGGTGAAAGTAGTTCATTGGAGGTACCAACAACAACATATTTTTTTTAAATTTCGTGAGGACTGCTTCCTTTTAAGGGCAAACAAACAATTCTTTTTTTTTTGGCCTTACTAGATTTGTTAAGCAAAAAGTTTACGATGTGCCCAGAGGCTGTCAAATTGGCTTTTAACCCTATCTCTGTCACGGGCCGATTAAATCGGCCCAAAAACTGCAATAGAAATGCTTCGTATCGGCCCTGTTTTGATTGACAGATTACTTCAAAGGCTATGACACTACCGCTAGATAAACTCATTTGTGATTGGCTAAAAGTGTAAGGAAACGATTTCCAGCGTGAAAAAAGCTTCCCCACCTTTAACCAATCAGGAAAGCTTTCTCAAAGTCAAAGAAATTGTGGTGGCCCCGCCCATGTTCATTTGCATTCAGACTGCAATGTATTGTGTACAGTTTTGCCATGTGTGGAGAACTTACACGAATCTGTATATGTGAGACTGTAATAGAGATCGCCACGAGCGATGAAAAGATCGTACACGTGGGTCAATTTTCATCTATTTCATCTAAGTCCAAATAGTAAAACATGAAGTGAAAACATTCAGATCAGGGATTTCAACATCTCTGAATTCTGTGAAGGGGTATAGTTTCAGTAATATCGGCCTCATAAATGATCTGAAGAATAGTTGAACACTGCACATTCGGTGCAGCAGTTGCAACTGTTTACTCAGCACTAACAGCACTGCAATGGGTCTCTAGTTAGCCGGGGCCAGCGGGGCAGGTGTAGGGAGCAATAAGGCTACAGTAGCTTCCTGCTGGCGGCCTGAAGCTGTACAGTCTTGATGTTGAGGTATGTTTGACTGTTTATTATTATTACATGAAGAAACCGTCACTATGCGAAACTTCAGTTCAATGCAGATTGCAGGTTTATCATAACGAAAATGACTGCTGTGATAGTAAGTTAATTCTGTTTCAATAAGGAGAGTACAGACAGTCGTAGACTAGCATATGATGATCAACTGGAATGCATGGACACTCCAACGTCGATATTTTCAATAACATTTTTTATCATTGGATCATCTTATCATTATGGCATTATCATAGGACAAGATTAATATAAATTTGAAAGAAAAAAGCACAATTCAATTTATATTTTCAGCTTGACAAGATACAAACATGCTTTGTCTACTTTCAGGCCAACATCACTCACAAAATCAGAAATTACACAAAAAGTGTGAAATCTAGGTTGTAATTGCCACAGACTTTTGTTCATAAAATGAAAAGTACTGTGCTATTGATGAAAAAATCATACCATCTGAAAGCTGAATAAATTTTCTACAACATCTCTGAGACCTTTTTGTGAAGCAAGCTCATGTTGTGTGGAAAAATGAGGTGGTAACATGTAGAAATAAGTCTGCATTGATAATTATGTGACATAAGAGGGCGTCCTACTTAAAACTGAAGTGCGCCCTCACTCAGATTATTATGGAAAATGACAGTTTAGACCATAAGCTTTCAAATGATGTATAACATGACACATTAATGTCAATAATAATAATAAGAAATGACCATCAACAATCTTGTGTCTGTGCACTGCAAAATGTCTGAGCAGTCTGGCTACGGCGTATGTGACAGATATAGGGTTAAACAGCAGGCATAACACCTCACCCCACCCCACCACCACCAAAAAAAAGATCTTAGCAAAAAACAAACAAAAAACAAAACTAGGAACAGCATTCTTTGAGGTGTGAGTTTTCTTCAATTTTGCTTCCCTCTACAAATGAAATTTGCAAGATCGCCACTGTTGAACGTAAAAACATGTCAGAACGAGAAAAAACAGTGAAATTCGAACCTGTCGTCTACTGCTTTCCAGGCAGCTACACAACCACCAGCCTATCCCTGGTTGCCGGCAGTGACACAATGAACTTGAAACATATTATACCCAAGCTCCTAAATTCCAACATTGTTATGTTCAGTAGTCAAAGATGGACAAGGCATATTAAATGAAAGCAAGAGATTATTAAGCAGAGGGTTAAATGTTGAGGTCTGAGTTTTCTTTAACCCATCCCCGTCAGCTCCCACAAAAAACGTGGTTTTTATTATTTATGACCAAAAGAGGGCGTCCTAGGACCTCAGGCTTGGCCAGGAGCTGTAGAATAATTTTAGCCAATCACAGAGAACCTTACTGGGACTCAGAAAAATAATTTATGCAAAGAAACATATTTTAGAATGTCTCTTATTGGCCAAAACACCTGCCAGGGGTTCGAGCCTGCTGAGAAACTAATCAATATTCATGTTTACAGCGCGCATGTATCTTTGTTGCCCCAGCAACTGCAGTGATTTCTTACGCGCGGTATCGTGATATCGATCTCCTCATAGAGTGCTTGACGATATCTCCTTGTGTGTGTACGTGTACTGCTATGCTGGGGCGGGCACGGGGGTGTGTGTGTTGAATTCCATTTACGTTAGTGAGTGTGGGTAACTTCTCTAGGTTTCCCGTCCATTTCTCTCTCTCTTTTCTCTCTTTTGCTTTCGTATCATTCTATATCTTTCATTCTCAGAGTACAATCGTACTTCTGAGAGTGTTTTGTTCATTTTTTCTAGGTGATTATCTCGTTTGCAACAATTTAGAGGTGAGTTTTTGTCCTAGTGTTTGTTGAGTTTTTTGATTGAACACGATGTAGCTTATCTACGTATGTGCGAAAACATCGTAGCTTGTGTGGTACCCACTCGTTTGTTTTCCGTGTAAGCATTTTTGCCGTAGTGTCTTCATCGTTCGTCTTCCAAGCATCGTGTTTTCACCCTAGTTTTTCTCATCGTAGTTTTTTACCTCGATTTTTTTTTTGGGTGCAAGATGTTCTGTGTATTTTTTTCTACGGTAATATGCCATCGTTGATGATCTTCGTGTATTCATTACTAGTTTTTCACCTCCGTTTCATTTTTGTGTACAACTAATGTCTAACGTGGCATAGTAACAACTATGTTTAGAGCTAGTAGTTAGCTAGGTCTGCGATGTCTGTATCGTTTGCTGATATGTTTTGTGAGCTGAGAGTGACTATGATGGGAGTGATATTCAGGGTTTTGCTGTGGTTGAGGTGATGGCAAGATGTAATTTATTTATTTTGTGTAACCATGTATGACATTGATGATGGCGAGTAAAACTACGACACGAGTAGCCTAGCCTAGGCCAATGACGAGAGTGACACTGAAGAAACGGGGGCTGATGCTCGCTCGTGCACGGGAGTGGTCTAGAGACCTGCATTACAGTTGTGTATTTATATTTTTTTTCCTTTTTCTTATTCACTCGGGTATTGTGCTACCAAAATTTGTGTCTCTGAAGAAACTCAACCAAAAGCTTGACAACAAGTTTGCATCAGGTCTATTCTGTAGTACTAGCACTAGGTTCTAGATCTAAATCATAATGGCGATGCTATTAGTTTTCATTTAGAACTCGATGAAATCCATTTTCTTTGCTCATTTTTCAACTGATAAATTATTTAGAACTGTACTTAAATTCTGATGTACTGCATTCACCATTGTAATAAAAAAGAGCCTGCTGATCAGGTGTTTCATTGTATCCTTGTCATTTCCTCCCTATCCTTTTGGTTTCCTTCCTGTCACTTTCTTCTTTGACCCTGGATGGAAAAAAAAAATCCCATCTTGCCATGTAAAGACAGAATACATAACCATCATGAAATATCATGACATTGAAATAATAATAAGAAATATTCAAGTGACCAAAATACTTGTTTGTGAAAATAAATAACAAATGAAAGGTGATTTCTTATGGAGCAGTTCTTTCAAATGTCAAACAACTTCGATAATGAAGCAAGTGAAATCTGAAAACTATCCTGGCAACAAGTTGAAATTGATAGGGAATTCTGACAAAAACTGTCACACCATTTGATGTTTGAATTTGTCTTTTTATTGGATGAGGTTATAAAACTAAGTGCCGCCGATAAAATAACAATCCTCTCAATTTGAACAAGAGCAGTAGGGTGGTACACGTAGTACGACTCAGTAAACAGCTGATTATTTATGCATCGTATCCATGGGCAACTGCGGGGTAACTGCAAGAAGGCGCAGGAAATTAGACTTAAGTCAAGAACGACTATTTATTATTATTTTTTTATTCAAACTATTTTTTTTTTCTTGGACTGAAAAAAACCCCAAAATATTTCATACTACGCTTCTAAAATATAAAATGAATATATGAAGTCTTTTTATCGTGATTTTATGAAGAATTAGAATTATTTAAAAAAATATAGATACTAGACGGGCTGAACAAGGAAGTCTAATTTCACCCCAAGAATTTGCAACACACCGCATCTCGGGTGCATTCCTAGCGTTCTTGCCGCACTCTCACGATCACCTAGCTAGGCCATGTGCACAAGCCAGTCACATGTTCACAGTACACACGTTGTTAGCCAGTTCACCGATCTCATTCCTGATCTCGTGCGTGTAGAAAATTCTCTCAAAACTAAGCCAGACATGATTTTGGAACATACATTACAATGTCAAGACCTTTTCAGTGGACTTTGAATTCGCTATTTGTCTGTTTTAGCTCTTGAATGTACGACTTCGAACGTCTGATTTGTTTTTTACTACACCACGTGGAGTCCCGGGTTTTCTCAGCCACATGCTTCTCCACACACGTCACACTAGCACTGTGTACCTGTACACACACAAGCCATCGCGATCCAAGTTTGAGCGATAGCGATAACATGTGCGGAGCAGACATGCGGATTTCAGCACAGGGTAAATGAGTAGTTGAACGTATCACGATTGTAAAACAAATCTTTTTCTATGTCTCTGCAAAAAATTGAATTAGGCTATCTCAGCATAGATAGATTATGATACATTACAAAATAGATTAGCGATAGCAAGAACTTGCTTACATGAGAGTTATTAGATAACGTTGCAAAATAAAAACCCGTCATTGAATGGAATGTTCCAGAGCTATCTCGGGGGCGGGGGGGGGGGGGGGGGGGGGGGCTCGAGGACATTATGGACACGTCGATTCGCAAGTGGGTAAGATGTGATTACAGATGGCTTGAAATGAAGAGGATTTATCAATGAAATACACAGAAACAATATTTTTTCATAATTCCTGCACAATTTATTTTTTTTTTTCATAAAATTCACATAAACTAGTGCTGTATTGAGTCAACTAAGTGCATATTAGCACGAGTGTACACGCATCATCCCTCCTGCCTAGTGGGAATGACACAGGCAGTTTTTTCAATGACGTATGAATGCTCTTCGCGTGTAGATCGCGCCGTAGGGAAGATCGCGCCCAAGTTCATGGCCAACTTACTAGGCAGGCACGATATTACAGATTACACAGAGGCCCGTACGTGGATGGGTTAAGTTTGTCTCCATCTACGTACAAATGAAATTTGGAAGATAGCAAACAAATGAAATTTGTAAGACAGCAAACAGCTGACAGGTTAGAATCCCACTGGTTCCTATTTTTGCGAGATATTCAGAAACCACTCTATGAGATGTCAAAGAGCATGCAATTCTAAGGGGTATCAAAAGTTTATTTGATGAAAATCGGTTTTGAATTGGCTGGGATATCTAAAAACAAAGTAAGACAAAGAGATCCTAATAAAAGGCGTGGCCTGCAGCCTTTTACCATTACTATTACTATTACTTTTTTTGATATCTCAGCCAATTGAAAATCAATTTTCATCAAATAAACGTTGAATCCCTCTTAGAATTACATGCTCTTTCATATTTCATATTAAAGAGGTTTCTCATTACCTTACTTTAATAGGAATGTTCAAAACATGAATCCCCACCTCAACCAGTACTGTACAGTCCCTTTAATCTGATAATCCCTTTATTGTTGTTGCTATGGAGTTTCACTTCCTGTTTTTGTACCATTCATTATACAGAGCACAGCTTTGTAAGATTAGTTACGTTCAGATGACGAGACCTAACCTCGAGGTTAAGCTCTTGCCCCCTAACTTCGACGTGCGTCCACACGACGAATCTTAACCTCGCGGTTAGGAAACCTCGGGGTTAAATTCCTGCCCCTTTGAGTGCGTTGATTTTTGTGTCCACACGGTGCTTAACTATGAGTGGGGACCCCCCCAGCTCGTGGTTAGAGCGCTAACCATAAGATTTCTTGTGGCTCTTAACATCGAGCAAACCTCGAGGTTAGCTAATTACGAGTGCGTCTTCACAGTCCCTAACTACAAGCTTAAACTCGAGGTTTCCTAACCTCGAGGTTAAAGATGGCCCTTTTTTTGCATTCCTTCCCAAATAGCACAGAACATGATATATTCCACCAGAATGACAAAACTATTGTAAATCTCCAGACTGTATAACATTTCTGTGTTATTTGAAGGTTGTTAGCCGTTAAAATTCACATAATGCACCAAACGCTCACCGTAACGTATTCTGTGTACTAGGCATAGCTGCATACATTAATCCTCCTGTGGTTGTAATATGATATTTATACTTCGAACGACAGATATGCATGTTAAAGCTGTCAGAAAAGAAGAACTCACTAGCTTCTCTTACTTTGTTATCAATGGCAAATAACAACACACCACTTACATGAACTACATGTTCAACTAAGTGCATCACACAGGTCTGTAAAACTAGACTAGTATTTAGATTTGTAATTTTTTTGTAGTACGAAAAAATTATTCAAATCTTAACGGTCAATTTAACTAAACAAATAAAGACCCTCTTGAGTTCAAAATTTACAAGATGTTTCCAAATAGTGTTTTCTTCAATACCTAAAAGTGTTCTCACCAATTTTTCAAAAATTTGCATGCAAAAGGGATTGGCTGTCTTTAAAGGACAAGTTCACCTTCATAAACATAAGGATTGAGAAAATGCAACAATATTAGTAGAACACATCAGTGAAAGTTTGAGGAAAATTGGACAATCGATGCAAAAGTTATGAATTTTTTGAATTTTTGTGTTGGAACCGCTGGATGAGGAGACTGCTACAGCTTGTGAGTCATATGCGCACAACAGTATAAAGAAAATGTAAAAGAAAATTCAACATATTTTCACTTTTTTCGCATAATAAAAGAGCACTTGACTTGCCTCTTTCTAAAGGCAGGGGGAATAATATTACCCATAACATTTGTCGGTAACGAGTCAGGGGAATGTGTACTTTTTTCAAAAGATGGAATTTTGTGAAATTCTCTTTATATTTTCCTTATATTGTTGTACGCATGTGACATCTAAGTTATTCATACACTGCAGTAGTCTTCTCATCCAGCGGGTACTGCACAAAAACTTCAAAAATTCATAACTTTTGAACGGATTGTCCAATTTTCCTCAAACTTTCACTAATGTGTTCTACTAATATTGCTACATTCTCTCAATCCTTATGTTTATGAAGGTGAACTTGTCCTTTAAGGCTTGTCATCTCAACGTAACTATTGAATGCTTGAATAGGTCCTACCCTTTAGAGCCTTTTTCTCAGTACAGCAGTTTTTCAGAGTGTGTGCTTTCTCTATTTTTAGATAGGTTAGGAGAGTCCATCTGAATTCAATTATACATCATTTTAAAGCTTTTTTTACTCTTTCAGAATTAGTCCCTAACTATAAATCCATGTCTGGCCACTTTTTGTTGTTTTTTGGTTCAGGGTCACATATGCTTCGTGCTCATTTCTAGTGTTAAAAGCTTTTCAACACTTTCAACATCAATTTTTTTCATACATCAGGACAAGCTCTGGTAAGCTCTTCCTTGTTTTCATTTCCTCTTTTACACTCATATTATCACAAGGACTCATTTGCTTGGTATCATCTTACAACTTCCATAAGGAGTGCAATAAAGAATTTGATATCCTGAACTGTATTTAAAATTTTCTTCTACATCATTTCAACACACAGACTCCTCATAAAGCTCCTGCTGATTATAATGCATTTGTCTTTGCATCCACTTTGTGTTTCCTGTTTTCATTCAAAGTCACCTTCCTGAAACATGCATCTTCTCATTTTAGAGTTTCCAATATGAACATTTCAAATGAGTCTCCCAGTTTCTAGCAAAATGCACACAACATTTCATGCAATATTTGGGGTGCAAAATTCATGGCAGGTTAAATACACGGTATGCAAGCTCTCCCCAGACAGATACGTCCAAAAGTATGGCTGAACATGCACTTATCATACTCATACAAAGTGTGAATGATTTTCAGGAGTGAGTGAAAGCTATGCTAAACCTTATCTCCACAAATGTGTTTAAGGCCAACCCATTAATCCATCATCTCCACAAAACAACATTTCTGTTGTTTGGTGCTGTGTCTTTTTACTACGAATTTTAGTCTTGAAAGCAAGACATTATTAAGCAGAGGGGTGAAGGTATGAGTCACGAATTTTCTTCAATTTGTCTGCCAGTCAGACTGCAGCAGATACGGTAATGAGCAATACGCTTAAGCCCCAGTCACATATAAACAAGGATCCTCAAGGATCTACACGGCGATTCCCGGATCATGCCGGCGATGATCCGGGGAGTTCCTCGATACTATACGAGCTGAAATTTTCGCAATGGTGTTATTTTCGCAAATTTTGCGAATCGCCTTTGAACCCCGAAAATAACAACACGCGAAAATAACAACGGGTGTAAACAAAAACGCGCGAAAACAACGCAGGGAAATGAAAATCAAGCCATGCCATTAGCTGCAGGATCGCACCAACTTGTCGAATGTGCACGCACGTCACACAGTACAGCTAGATATAGCTGTTCAAAGTGCGTTCAGTCTCTTCTTGCAGCTGCATTCTTGGTGTTCGCCTGGCGATGTCCGGCACAAATTTTGAAAGTCTTGGTAAAGTATATCTTTTTGATATTTGATTTACTTTCAAATTGAGAAAGTACTAATACTTACACGTGTAAGGTACTTTTAGTTTAGACAACTATAGTTTTTTTTCGTGAGAGTTCAATTAAGTTCAGTTAGACCCTTGCAACCGAAAATTAACAACACGCGAAAATGTCCTCCAAGTAGCAATTCGCGAAAATATCTGTACGCGAAAATTTCTGTACGCGAAAATTTCAGCTCATACAGTAGTTTTGCCCTGGATGGAGTGTCGACGAGTGCTGATGACTGTACACACGGTATAACACGGCAGCTAAATGGACGAGGCCGGAACAGCACGGCATCTACACAGCATTGACACGGCACTTACATGGACCATGCCGGATCCACCCAGCAACTACACAGTTCATGTCGGAAGAGTACAGCATCTACACGGACTATCAGGGGAATATGCCTCCATCATAATGCATGGTTCTCCTAATAGGTCTATAGTACAATGTCTTGACAATGTCTTGACAATGTGTCTTGACAATGGTAAGAAAAACTGATTTGCTCTTGCGCAATGAATGGACTTTCCCACGCTGCACCGATCCAGCGAGCTGACTGGTCGATGCGTACTGTTACTGTGCAATGCGAGTGGCTGCTGTGGATGCCTACTAGTATATCATACACTCGTAGACTTCGCCACCTCATAAACAAGCACTTACTTCATCAGAACTGGCCTAAAGAAAGAAGTAACAAGAGACCCGCGGGTCTAGCGCTCACCTGAGTATCGCAAGTTCACCTTTCACGCAGTCACTAATCTAAATTATTCACAGCTCTACCAAAATTTGACCAGGCATTCTCAAGTAGAAGATGAAAATGTACAATAAGGGCCCAAATTTTTTAAGATTCCTTAATTTAGGGGGGATTGAGGACCCCTGGGCCCTCTGGGTGGGGCATAGTGCCCATTTTGATAAATTGAGATCCTAACCCCCTAGGGATACTACCTGCCAAGTTTGATGAAAATCCATCATGAGGTTTTCAGGAAGAAGATGAAAAGGTACAATTTAGGCCCCCATTTGGACCCCCCCCCCCCCCCCCCCGCCCCCAAGAGGGGCACCCCTGGATCTGCTATGAACAAACTTGAAACTACAGTCATTAATGTACTCACTCATCATATTATCTTAGCTCTATCACTTCTGATTCTAGAGAAGATTTTTAAAGATTCCTTCATTTTTGGGGGTTTGCGCCCCTTGGGGCCCTCCAGGTGGGATACGGAGCCCATTTGAATAGATTGAGATCTTATATGCCCCTAGGGATACAACCTGCCAAGTTTAGTGAAAATCGGTCATGGGGTTTTCAAGAAGAAGATGAAAATGTACAATTTAGACCCCATTAGGACCCCTACCCATCCCCCCCCCCCCACCCCCCGGGTCCTAAGGGGGATACCCCTGGTTCCACCATGAGCAAACTTGAAATTACAGTCATCAATGTACTAACTCATAGTATTAACTTAGCTCTGTCACTTCTGGTTCTAGAGAAGATTTTTACAGTTTCCTTAATTTTGGGGGGTTTGGGGCCCCCAGGGGCTCCCTGGGTGTGGAATGGTGCCCATTTTAACAAATTGAGATCCTAACCCCCTTAGGGATGCTACCTGCTAAGTTTGGTGAAAATTGGTTATGGGGTTCTCAAGAAGATGAAAATTTACAATTTAGGCCCCATTAGGACCCTTCCCCACCTCCCCCCCCCCCCCCCCCCCCGGTCCCAAGGGGGGCACCCCTGATTCTGCTATGAAAAAAATTGAAACTACAGTCATCAATGTACTAACTCATAGTATGAACTTAGCTCTATCACTTCTGGTTCTAGAGAAGAAGAATTTTAAAGATTCCTTAATTTGGGGGGTTTGGGGCCCCCCCTGGGGGCCCCATGGATGGGGCATGGTGCCCATTTGAACAAATTGAGTTCCTAACCCCCTAGGGATGCTACCTGCCAAGTTTGGTGAAAATCGGTCTTGAGGTTTTCAAGAAGAAGATGGAAATGTAAAAGTTTACGCACGACGGACGACAGATGCCGGACGAAGAACGATTGCAATAGCTCACTTGAGCCTTTGGCTCAGGTGAGCTAAAAATGTGAATATCTACCAGCTATGATACCACTTGTAAATCTATGACATCGGATCATTCGGACTTTAAACAGATTTTACTGCACTAACAATACAACTACCGTACAAGTTCCCGGTATGAGTTACGATCAGAGTACAGGTGATGTGAGCGCCACAAAGATGTGGGTACGTGGGACTGTACCCTGTCTTCCTGTGTGGGAAAGACTATGAAATTTTGTGCTCGGAACGAAGGTAGAAAGGTGCACCTCTTTCGATTATTTCCAGACATATCCGGACGCATGATGTCTTGAATGTGATATTTTAGAGAGTTCCGTAAAGAAATACATACTTGGTACCATACTTGTAAGTTTTTTGTTGTTCACGAAGTCAAAATGTGAAATTTCAGCAACGATTTCTGACAATAATTTTCCATTTTGAGAGTGAAGTTCTGCTCCATTTTGGAATATTCTATCGTTGTTATTTAAACAAGGTAACATAATGGCAGGTTAAAATGATGTTTTTACTTTTCATAACCGTTTGGATTATAAAACAAGGCAAGTGCCATAATGTGTCTCGCCCATTCGCGTACAAGAAATTGTACGCGAATGGGATATAACAGATTTTTAAAAAAAAGATATAACAGCTAAAAAGAGATACAAAAGGGCAAAAATTTATGGCAAAAAAGAAATGTGCCATAAAAATCTAACATTGGGCCCTTTAAGTTCGTTGACCCCTGCCTGTGACCTTTGTCCTTGTGGTGACCATCCACTCACCAAGGGACATCTACCATCCAAGTTTGGTCACAAATGGACCTATGGATCAAAAGTTATGACCCATAATAGAAACGCACCATAAAAACTTAACATTGGGTTCTAAAAGTTTGTTGACCCCTGCTTGTGACCATTGACCTTGTGGTGACCATCCACTCCCCAAGGGACATCTACCATCCAAGTTTAGTCACAAACGGACCTATGGATCAAAAGTTATGACCCATAATAGAAACGCCCCATAAAAACTTAACATTGGGCTCTAAAAGTTCGTTGACCCCGGCTTGTGACCTTTGACCTTGTAGTGATCATCCACTCCCCAAGGGACATCTACCATCCAAGTTTGGTCACAAACGGACCTATGGATCAAGTTATGACCGATAATAGAAACGCGCCATAAAAACTTAACATTGGGCTCTAAAAGTTCATTGACCCCTGCCTGTGAGCTTTGACCTTGAGGTGACCTTCATATATGGTAAAATGTGAAACTTTGTATGAGCCCTCTTCCCTTGAAGTTTGGTTGCAAATGAAGCCCAGAGAAAGAGTTATTGAAGTTTTTGTAGCGTTACGGACAGACGACGGACGGACGGACAACGGACGAACGGATGACGGACGGACGGACGACGGACGGACAGACGCCGCAGGCGATCCCTTAGTCTCCCCTCACCTCCGGTGGGCTCGACAAAAATATGAATTAATAGTAAAGTTACAGCAGTTTTGTTGCGACACTTTCCTAGCGGTTTTCGTGCAAAACGTGTTCATTCAAGGGGAAAGCGAGGTCATGTCAAAATTAAAACAGCGAGTTAATTGCAACACTCCGCTGCGACTGTTTGACTTTGAGCATGTGCACCCAAAAGTTAATAGGCACAACTTCGTCCACTCATGCATACATACCAAGTCTCAGGATACCTTAAAGCCTTACAATTGCGGCGAGTGGTTTGTGCAGCACGGAGACGAACGCAACACGCTGCCTCCCCCTATTCTGTATCAAATGTCGTGACGCCGAATGAGAATAGCGCTGGCTCAATGGGTCAGCGAACACCACTGCGGCTCAAAATCACCTGACCCTAAATGGCTGTCTGATCCACGTGGACGCACACTCTCAGTGGGCATGCGCATGAAGAGAGGCCAAAAGAGCCACGCATCTTCTGGCCTCTCTCCTCCAATCACCGCAGCTCGCGGTCACAATGTTTGTGTATGATGCATACACACACACACACACACACAGCTAAGCCCCCCCCCCCCCCCCACAATCTCCCAGTCCGTTCAAATCATTAAAGTTCATGAAATTAATATGGAAACACAAGATGAATAACTTCAGTAGATGGAAGATGATTACCATTCAAAAGATGCAGGTTTGTTTTGTCCCAGCTGTGCTTTTGATACATATATGTACATTAATATTCATGTTGAGATCGATGCGATTTTCTGAAATAATCTAGACAGAAAGTTCAGGACAGAGAAACTTGGTCACAAAGTAAATGAGACTTACGATTGGTAGTACATAATATTCCAGGACAAAACTGAACATGAAGGACTTCTTAAAATTGCAATTTTCATAATGGTTGTTTTGATGATTATACTTCAAAATAACTGTCATGGAGCCAGGATTTTTCATTTTAATAAAAAGCACAAGTGCAATGTAGGTTACCAGTATTAAAATGATAATCAGCATAAATCGTTCCCCATTGTCGAAGCACATTGTATGAGCATTGTTTTTTGAGGGAAGGAAGTTTGTTGAACTCAGGTCGAATACGCCACTAGCCAATCGGCATGCTCTCATCAATCTGGCACTGCCGGTGTTGAAGATGTTTTGCTCTCTCTGACTTCTTTCCATGGACCCGACCCATGCAAAACATCAAATATAATATATTAAACCAAAAGTTGATATACAATTTCAGCAGAATATACATGTACATGTATATATGCTAGAGATGCATTTAAGCACACACACACACACACAAATGCAGAGTTGCATCAAAAGTCATTTGCAGCCCTGAACACATGACTCTATTTATTAGTTTGCCGCCACAGATTTTGTGTCATAATTACGTTGATTTTCATCTATAAATAAGAACTGATTTTGTATTCATGAGAAAGAGCAATTCTTCCACTTTTAGATATATAGTTATGCATTTTGCTTGGTTTTTACCTTTCAAACTGCGATGAGCTGTAAAATGGCATGGTGTTCTTGCTTATTATATGTCCGTAGTCACCGTTCGGCATGCATACGAGTACGATAAATGAGAGTGCTTTTTGTCGTGCTGTGGTCTGACTGTCAGGAATAAATGAAACTTGTAAGATCGCAACTGCTGATCTAAAGTTTAACAAACATGTCGTGAAAAGTAACTAGCAGGAATCAAACCTGTCATCTACTACTTTCCAGGCAGTGACACTACCACCAGGCTATCCCTATAGTGTAGTTGCCAGCAGTGACACAATGAACTTGGAACAAATACTCAAGCCCCAAAATTCTGATACTGTTGAACACAGGTATTTGTCCCAAGTTGGAGAAGTATGAGTTTTCTTTCATTTTTCTGCCCTATTTACAAATGAAATTTGTAAGACTGCAACTGCTGATCAACATTTTAACAAATATGTTGGAAAAGGAACCAGTGGGAATCAAGCCTGTTATCTGCTGCTTTCCTGGTATTGACACTACAACTGGGCTATTCCTTGATGCTGGAAGTGACATGATAAACTTGGAACAAATGCTCAAGCTCCAGAATTCCAACACTGTTTAGATATGAATTGGGTCTATTAAAGGCAGACAAGGCATATTATAAATTATGAAAGCAAGAGACTATAGTATTAAGCAGAAGGCTGAAGATACTGTAAAACGTGATATATATGCGGCATGAAATTTTCGCCAATTGGAGCAGATAGCCTTTTTTTGCGGCATGAAAATTCTCGTGAATTGCTACTGGCATTCAATGCATAGTGTAGTGTAGAAAACTTTTGCGTGCATTTTAATTTTGCAAATCTTAAAAGGACAAGTTCACCTTCATATACATAAGGATTGAGAGAATGCAGCAATATTAGTAGAACACATCAGTGAAAGTTTGAGGAAAATTGGACAATCCGTTCAAAAGTTATGAATATTCTAAGTATCTGCGCAGTCACTGCTGGAAGAGAAGACTACTACAGTGTATGATGTCACATGCGTACAACTCTATAAGGAAAATAAAAAGAGAATTTCACAAAACTTTACTTTTTGAATAAAGTGCACATTTCTTCGACTTGCTATTGACGTATGTTAAGGGTAATATTATTCCCCCTGCCTTCTGAAAGAGAGAAGTCGAGTGTTTCTTTTGTTATGCGAGAAAAATGGAAATATGTTGAATTTTCTTTATTCTCTCTTTATATCGTTGTACTCATGTGACGTCACAAGCTATAGTAGTCTTTTCATCCAGCCGTGACTGAGCAGAAAACTTCAAAAAATTCATAACTTTTGAACAGATTGTCCGATTTTGCTCAACCTCTCACTTATGTGTTCTACTAATATTGCTGCATTCACTCAACCCATATGGTCTATGAAAGGTGAACTTGTCCTTTAAAATGCACATGAACATTCCTCGTTTTTACAGTATAAGGTATGAGTTTTTTTTAATTTCTCTGTCCTCTTGTGGATCAGCAGTTTTGCAATCTTAGAAATTTCATTTGTACATAGTTGAGGTGATTGACAACGTGACAGTGTCACAACCAACGTCCTCACCAGGCATTTTTACGTAAATTGTGGCAGGCAATTTTGCGCCACGCGTAAATTGTGGCAACCAATTTTTGCGCCACGCGTAAATTTGGACTGCCACGCTTAATTTTCAGAGTTGCCATGCTTTCTATTGCGCCATGCCTAAGTTTTTTTTCTTCCCCTTTTTGCCCTTATTTGTAATGTTTTCCCTTTTAAATTTTTTTTTTTTGCGGTTTCCTTCGAACGTATTCTCGGCAGTTACTTGCTCGGCGCTCGCTTTTAGCAGCAAGATCGTCGATCGTGTGCGACGTACCCGCATCGCACGCGGTCCATTATATTACCAATTCCACTTTGCTTGCCAGCATACGCAGGTGCACAGTGAGCGCAGTATTATACCACGTTCACCGAGACTCCGCTGCGCAGAATTTACGGGCGTTTACTCCGATCACTGAGAGTTGCCACTATTACTATTATATACGCGCGCAATCCCCGGAGCAGCAGATCGCAGAGCGAGCCATGTGCGAGTGATCCAGTACGCAAAGCTGCCAATCTTTGGAAGCACCAATTAGTAGGCCTACTGTACTCAGCAGCTCTAAAATTCGTATTCTTTTTTTTATTTCGTACGTTTCAACCTCCTTTTTTTTTCCGGATGTTTGCCTTTACTTTTGGAAATGAACAGTGGTAACAATCGGCTCCGTAAGATGCTAAAATAAATATCGGATGACCTCTTTGACGTTCAGAAATGAATGACAATAATATTCAACTCCGTACGATGATAAAAGAAATGCCGGATGTTTGCTTTTACGTTCGAAAGTAAATAGCAATAAAATTCAGCTCCGGAAAATGCTAAAAATAAATGTTGAATGATCCCTTTGACGTTCGGATATGAATAACAATAATATTTAACTATGTACGATGATTAAATAAATGTCGGATGTTTGCTTTTACTTTTGAAAGTAAATAGCAATAACATCCGGCTCCGGAAGATGCCAACATAAATGTCAGATGATTGCTTTTACATTTGGAAGTGAATAGCAGTAACATTTGGCTCTGTACGATGCTAAAATCATTGTCAAATGATTCATTTCAGTTCCGGAAGCGGGCAGCAGTAACATTCGGTTCCGTACGATAATAAAATAAATGTCGGATGTTTGCTTTTAAATTTGGAAATGAATAACGGTAATATTCTGCTCCTTACAATGCTAAAATAAATAACAGATTGTTGCTTTTACATTTGGAAATGATCAACGGTATCAATCGGCTCAGTTAGATGCTAAAAATAAATAGTGGATGTTTGCTTTCACGTTCGGAACTGAATTAGGATAACATTCTGCTCTGTAAGATGCTAAAATGAATGTCGGTTGTTTGCTTTTACATTTGAAAATGATTAACGGTATAACATTCGGCTCCGTAAGGTGCTAAAATACTTGTAAATGTTGGATGATTGCTTTTACAATCAGAAATGAATAACGGTAACTTTCGGCTATTTACAATGCTAAAACAAATATCGGATGTTCACATTCAATGTCTACAAATGCTCCCACTTTCTCATTTCAAACGTAAGTTTTGACCACCTAAAAAAGGCATCAACTTTTATAACAATCTATAAGCCTATGTTATGCTAAATCTTAGGACTCAGAATAACGGTAAGATGAATGAATTTTCTATTCCTTTATTTTAGACATGGGTACCTGTATCACTTTAGTAATGCTTAATATTTATTTTTCTATGTTTAGTATGACCGATTTAGTTTTTCTTCTGTTTTTCTTGATTTTTTTTTCGGGTCACCAGATTTTACTTTCGGGCCACCAAAAAATAAAAATCAATGATTTTGATGGCCCGATCGGGCCACCAAAATAAAAGTTAGTGTGGAGCCGTGACAAAGCCATACGTTTTTACAGGCTTTTTCATCTTACTTGATTTTAAACATCATTTTCCCAAGTATTCCAGTTTCTTTTCCCATGATTGAAATCAGACAGTCTGCCGTAACGATGACTGTTAATGCCACGCTGTGTGTGGATGTGCGAAACACGTGCCATGTGCTCTTGCCTTGTTTGAGGCTACTGCAAGTTCAATGGATGAAATGTACCGCAGCTGCGCTTAATGGCTTGATTGAGGTAACAGTTTACATTCAGTACGAAGAAATCGTCATGTCTTGTACGAGCAAAAACAAAACCAAACAAAAACAAACAAACAAACAGACAAGACATAACAAAACAAGAAACGAACGAATGTTGATAGTCAAATCATCTTCGTATATAGTGGACCGTCACAGTTCATAGGTGAAGTTCTTTCAAACTTTGAAACGTAATACGCAGTTTTAATGAGCTTGAAATTGTTGTGAGTTTACTGTCTAACCGGGTAGTGGCTGCATATCACATACTGGTCGTGAATTTGTGTCTGCAAACAAGACGTGTCCATTGTCTTTCTGTGATTCCATAAATCGAGTGATTAATCAATCCCATTCTATAGTTCAGGAACATCTAAAATAATCAAGTATACACTATCATCCCGGACTATGATCGACTGTTCGACATTTCTACTATGGGCCAAAAGAAAGACTATATTAATAGAATCATGATCCTTGTAATAATTCCTTTAATTCTACCCACGAGCTAGTTCTTCGATCGATATTTCCAGGGTATTTACACTCTGTTTATAAACAGAATTCTCGTGCGCGCATTCTTTCGTCTGGCACCTGCGTCTGGCACCTGGTTTTGTGGAAATTTCCGCAAGGGGGGGGGGGGGACGGATGTCAAGTGTCTTCGATCCGACGAGACTGCATAAAATCTTGTCGCTTCTATTTATTGTCATATTTCCCCTTATTTTTTGCTGGCAATCAACGAGTAGATCTAACTTTACAAAGGTTGCTAGCACGTGGTTCTTTTTGTTGTGAGGTAGACATGTATATGATTTCTATTTTCATCATTCATGGGAGAGGAAATAGAGTAAAAGAGGGAGACATGAAATAAGACGAAGGACTACTATACACGTGCTCAGCATTCGCAGCAAGCTGTCTTTTACACCAGCATCGGTAGGCCCTAATCACCATCACTCAGAATCATTTTTTCCTATTCCTATAACATTGAGAAACACAACAACCATCATCACTTCAAGATTTTAAACACCTTAGGCATGTTAGGCTAGCGAACAAATTAAGAAATCCCAACAACCTCCCCGACACCACAATAACTACAAAATTAACACACAGCACACCGAAGTGGCTGCGATCAAACTTCCTTCGAAAATACTGCAACGAAGCGGTGAAATCGCCGTTACGAAAATGTGAAAAGTTTGAATTACTTTTAGATACTTACGGAATATAAAGAGAACGAATAAAGACAGTAATATTAATCAAAGAAATCCTTCCAAATGAGAGGTATGAGAGGTATGTCGCCCCCGACGACCCGACGACGTGTTCAGTTTGAGCCACCACGCGTAAATATTTCAAACAACCTGACGGCACTTTTCCGCCACGCGTACTTCATTTTCTGGCGAGGACGCTGGTCACAACACTGCAGAATCTAAAGTATTCTCTGAGTACACATACCAGGGGAAACAATTACACATGAGCAACTCCCAAACTTCAGTGGATATAATTTCTGTGTGAAGTGCTCTCAATTAGCATTGCACTCACTTAATAGCATTGCACTATCTGAGAATTAACATGCATTTCAGTCAATGATTAGGAGAGGGTTTTTTTTTCTATAACAGCTACAGTACAACATACTTTTTGAGAAGTACTTGTACTTGAAAACAATTAGCAGGTTAACTGATCACACAATTCAAAGCTTGTACTGTGCATGTAATAGAATGTACATTGAACGCACACATACATTGTAGCAAAGCACCACAGAGAGCATTACCCCCTCCTCCCAATTGTCCCTTTGAAGTACCTCTTTTCAAGTGAAGGACTCGTGCCAGGACCCATACAAAGGCAATTATAATGAGACAGTAGATTACCACATACACTGCGTAACAATCATTTCCTTCCCCATGACTAACTAGGCGTTCAGGCAATCTGCATATCAAATAATAAATACAACTACAGCATCATCTACATGATGCCTTGTGTCATCAGAAGACTCACAGGTCCATGCAACTCTTTTAATATACATCCCTGTGTGCAAGGCTCAATACTTCTTTCTTTTAAGAAAAACTTTAAAGAAAGACATTGCATTTTATTACCCTGAAAGTGCAGCAATTGTCAAAACTTATTTCAAAACACCTGAGAATATAAACTCAAACTGCTTTACACTGCAAGCCCTTCAATATTCAACATCTACTCCATGTACTTGTATGATCAATCCTTCAAAATGTTTTAAACAGTTTCTCCTAAATACATTGTACCTTTCTTCAAGGCCTTCGCATGTATACTACATTAATGGAGTTGATTTTCTCATATAAACTGGAAATGTTGCTATGGTGAGTACTGACTAGTATGCCTCTGCCATAATGCATGGTTCTCCCAATAGGTCTAGAGCATGTCTTGACAATGTGAGACCTCCAGTTTCACATAACTGGCAAAAATAAGTAAAATGACTTATTTGTTACAAATGTGTTGAGTTACTTTCCTTAAACTCCATTTTTATATAATTACAATGTAGGTTTCATTTGGATAGATGGCCAAATTGTTGGCAAGATCAGGTATTAGGGGATCTTCAAATAATCACTATAAACTGGTAACATCCTTTTTCATGACAATACTTACAATGTATATGAGCTTTTTAAAAAATATTGGAATAATTGTGACATTCAAAAATTTCCCTTGACCTTTGACCCCATGGCCATAATCTTTCCAGCACTACAGAATCATTGTACAGTAATGCATGTACTATAGACCCTACCTACATTTTCACTTGACCTTTCACCTTCGACTACATTGCCCCAAACTTTTACAGAGAATTGTATCTGGTAATACATATACACTGTACATGTACAATAAAGTTTCAAGAGATTACCTTCAGGCATTGCATAGATCGATATGGGGGAAAATGAAATTTTGATAATTTGATCTTGACTTTTGACCCTTGACCTTTTACACCATGACCACAAAAGTCCCAAGAGAATCTTGTCAGGCAAATTCAGGAAGACAGGTCTTACTTGAGCCATTTCCGAGATACAAGTATGGAGAAAAAGTGAAATTTTATCATTTTTATTTGACCTTTGATCCCACAGCCCAAAATTTTTCCAGAGAATTTTTATCTTGTAATACATAGACACACAGTTTCAAGAAAATGCCTTCTGGCATTGCACAGATATGGAGGAAAAAGCAAAATTGTAAGAATTTCACCTTGACTTTTGACCTTGAGCATGTACACCCAAAAGTTATAGGCACAACTTCATCCACTCATACACGTAGAAATACAAGTATGCCAAGTTTCATTAGGATACCTCACACAGTTTTTAAGTTACGCGGTGCACGAAACTGATTACGGATGGATAGACAAACAACCCCAAAACACTATGCCTCCGGCAACACTTTGTGGCAGAGGCTTGAAAATGAACAATCAAAAAACAGTTCTGAAGAAAACCAATAGCTAACCCCGCAAAAGAAAGAAAAACTAGAAATGTCGCTATGGCGACTAGTATGCCTCCTCCATAATGCATGGTCCTTCTAGGGAAATAGTGACATTTTGAGTTGACCTTGACCTTTGACCCATGACCTCTAAATTCCCTTGATAATCCCTGCCAGTCAGCACATGTATATGTACCAAGTTCCATAAAGATACCTTGAACCATTTGCGAGATATGGAGAAAGAAACTTGAAATTTCAACATTTTCACCTGGCACTGACCTTTTGACCTTAGACCTCATGACTTGAAACTCTCTCTGGAGAATCTTTATTTGGTAGTACATATACACTAAGTTTAAAGAAAATACCTTCAGGAATTGCATAGATATGGGGAAAATAGTGAAATGCTGAGCATTTGACCTTGACCTCATGCCGATTTCATTCAAAAATTACTTAAGTAATTGCCCCATCAAATGTCATCCTGGGACCAAGTTTGGTGAAATTTGCTTCATCCAGTCTCGAATTATTGCATAAACAGATCAATTTTAGGATTTGACCTTGACTTTTGACCTTTGACCACTGGCAGATTTCACTAAAAAACTAATCAAGTAATTGCACCATCACATAGTCATCCTTGGACAAAGTTTGGTGAAATTTGCTTTATCCAGTCTTGAGTTATCGCGTAAACAGGTACAATTTCATGATTTGACCTTGACCTTTGACCTCAGCTGATTTCATCTAAAATCTTCTTAACGTAATTGCCCCATCATACTTTATACCTGGTCCAAGTTTGGTAAAATTCCACTCAATATTACTCAAGTTATCGCATAAACAAATGCGGACGGACGTAGGGACGGACGTACAACCTGAAAACATAACGCCTCCGGCACCCTTCGGGCGGAGGCATAAAAATGAAGTTTACATAGGTTGCATTATAAGCAGAGTACAAAGAGTATTGTACACTGCTGACACAAACTGCAGGTACAACTGGATGAAGATTTCTTTCTCACTTACAGCTGTAGACTATAACACCCCTGTTACATACATGTTTGACAGGCAGCTCAAGGCCGCTTTGCAAACCATTTGCACTTAAAGAGAGGGATTTACACTTGCTTGGAAATTTCACTATTTTTCTAAAATCGTGAAATTTGGGTGCAAGTTGCCATTGAAGCAACTACACCCAAACGCCCTTTAAACATAGTCAGAAAAATTGCTAGCCGGAGTGTGATTTCTTGAAACTTTGCAATGTTTGAGGCGTAGTTTAGTGAGTGAAAACCCAAACTGCAGAAATATTGTGATTTTTCATCACGTGACTTTCATTATTTCCATATTGCGCCAGGAGTTGACGCGCACTCCCCATCCCCCTTTGGAATGTTAAGAGTACATCGGCCACTGTCAAGCACACACAGTACAGGTGTACAGGTATGGCTTTAAACTGTGTGTATGCATTGCTGGATTCCAGGCAGTGGGCAAGCAAAGTGTACTGCTGCACCCCCCCCCCCCCCCACCCTGTTCATCTGTATTACTTTTACCAAAGTTATTAGACTCATGACAAAGGCATATAACTGTCTTGATGCTGAAGTGTTACGGTATAGATTAAAATCACAGATACATGGACTTGTTATTCGACTTTTGTTTCATTCTTTGCCTCGTGTTTACTTTTAGATTACATTACCATGAAATAAATGTCATGAGGAGTGGCGACTTACTGTAATTTGTAAATGTGGAATACAAGTACAAGTACAAAATGTAGTAGGGAGGGGAGTACAAGTGTCAGTAAAACAATGGTGAGTTCTTGCTGTTGCCTGATAAAATACCTACAAAACCAAGCCTGCCCTTCATTGGCGAAATTTCATGATCCTCCTGAATGCTGCTTTTATCAACTTTCCCATACTTAGCTGAACACACCTACTACGTATGTGATCTAATATAGCAAGCTATATAGTTTTACCACAAGTTCACATTCTTGAACACTTAATTTATGTGTGCATGGGACTGATATTTACAAGCCTGGCTCAATGTTCCAACCAGCTGCAAGCAAAACAAACTGCACTGCGGTAAATACGAATAGTGCGCGCTTCCACTCGTCTACTGTCAACCTGGAAGTGGAAGACAGAGATAAATACACATGCGCACTACAGACCCAAAAATTGTGATGTTTCATGAAGCTCAAACTTTGCATGTTTTTGCCCAAGTGTAAACGGTGGAATAAAAACATCGCTATTTCAAAATATCGCAATTTCAAAAATCGCGAAGTTAGTACATTGTAGGTGTTTGTGTGGCTATACACATGGTATGAACTTCTGGTCGTTTAAAATACGTGTATAGGCATGCTTTGTGTCGGCCTTTCCATACTCTGCCATAGGAGCGCCACAACATATTGCACACATGTATTTGGTTTTGTCATTATACTACCACATGCATAATCCCTGCTAAAGGTAAATGTGACCAGTCAATGTGGTCAACAATGGCAATGGTCAGCATAGTCACAGTCAGTGAGCCATTGATGACTTTAATTTGAATTCAATAATTGCAATGTTTGGGCAATTCTGTAAAATAGTAAACCTCAAAGTCAAAATTCAAAAGTCATCAAATCACTGCAAGTAAGATATCATATCAATCGTCATAGATTATATTTTCAGGGAATTTTGTTGATTTCAATTTGCCTTGCGTATTCCAAGAATTAAAATGGGTATTGAAGTCAGAGGCTAATTTTCCTCTCATTTTCAGTTAAAGATTAGCCAAAATACATACAATGTGTACTTTTGATTTATCTCCTCAAGAATTCAGAACTACACAACTCCTATATCTGGCCAGTAAGGTTGACAGGTACACTTTTCAATTATCCATAAAAAAAAAGAAACTAGAAATGTCGCTATGGCGACTGGTATGCCTCCGCCATATAATGCATGGTTCTCCGAATAGGTCTATAGCACAATGTCTTGACAATGTGTGATGACAGTTTCACATTATAACTGGCAAAATATTAAAATGACAGGTTTGTCACAAATGCATTGAGTGTTCACTATCCTTGAACTAGGTTTATTTGGATGAATGGCTATAGGCCTTCTGTCTAAGAGTGCAGGTATTTGGGAATTTGAGGATTTGCACCCAACTTTTGACCCTTTTATAAGTTTAAAGAAGAAGTGAAATTTAGCACTTTCACTTAACCTTCGACCTTTTGACCATTGACTTTTAGGCAAGAAACTTCCAAGAGAATCTTTATCATGGGTAATATATGCATACACTAAGTTTCAAGAAAAAATCCTGCAGGCATTGCATAGATAAGAGAGAACTAATAACATTTTGATGAGTTGACCTAGACCTTTCACCCCTGACCTTTCACCCATGACCTCTAAATTCCCTACATGATCACTGCCAGTCAGTACATGCATAATATACTAAGTTCCATGAAGATACCTTGAAATATTTGTGAGATATGGAGAAAAAAGTAAAATTTTAATATTTTCACTTGACCTTTGACCCTTGACCTTTGACTTCATGACCCAAAGCTCTCTCTGGGGAATCTTTCTTTGTTAGTTCATGTATACACCAAGTTTCAAGAAAATACCTCCAGGCATTGCATAGATATAGGGGAAATAGTGAAATTTTGAGCATTTGACCTTGACCTTTTGACCTTTGACCTTGAGCATGTGCGCCCAAAAGTTGATGGGCACAACTTCGCCCACTCATACATATACATGCCAAGTTTCAATACGATACCTCAAACAGTTTTTTAGAAATGCTGTCCACAAAATTGATAACGGACGGACGGACAACCCGCACACATAATGCCTCCGGCGACTCTTCTTGGCAAAGGCATAAAAAAAAACCTCTGACTTTATGGCCCGAATTCACGAATGTGGTACAAATGAAACCATGGTTTCAACCATGGCCAAAAACCATGGAGCGCCAAGTGTCGCATGGAATATTTGTTACGAAATTGGTGATTTCGTCGACAAAATGACCGTTTCGTTAACAAAATTATCATTTCGTGGACGAAATGTTCATTTAGTTACAAAATGTTGTCATTTCGTTACAAAATAATCATTTCATCGACGAAATGACTGATTTCATAACGAAATATTCCATGCGACACTTGGCACTTCATGGTTTTTGTCCATGGTTTAAACCATGGTTACATTTGTACCACCTTCGTGAATTCGGGACTTTGTTTTTAATGACAGTGTCCCAGGTTCAACCGCTTTGGTGATGTACGTTCAATATCATCAGCATACATTTTTGATATTCATATTGATATGAAACGAGATAAAACATATCACTTAGGATGCAAAGTACTTTGTCATAGGCAATGAAACCATCATCAAAGGTAACTTGTATGGTTTGTTAAAACTGAGATGATATGGTGTTGGACATACACGGAATAAACAATGTTGCGCAAACAATTATTCTGTCTGCCACAAAGATAAAACTAAACCATCATGTTAACATATAACTGTATGCACTGCATGACTGTTCACGTAAACCTCAATACTATAAAAGCTTATATTTTTGCGCGAGTAATTTTTCGCGCTTGGCCGGGTAAGACAAATTTCGCGTGTTTTTAGCTAAGTGTGATCAGGACATTAAAGGACTTAAAATGGAAAAAAATAGCTTGATATTCATATATGTAGAGTGAGTTATACATTTTTGGAAAGCTTAAGTCTCTAGGAGAAAGTGGAATGGATAATTTCCTATCAAAATGTCAGTCAAACCTGTCTATAGCGACCACCTAAAAAAAGGGAAACAACAAAAGTGGCCCCTACAGACAGGTGGCTGCTGTAGACAGGTTGGTGGTCATTTTGAATTTCAATACTTGCATTTTATAATAGCAGAAAATATTGCATGTTATTCTTAAAAAATAACAACCAGCAAATAAGTTTGCATACGGTATGTGCAGCTATTAAGGGAATTTTTGTTGTACAATTCCTTTAATTTCATTTCTTTTTCTTTGCCTTCTTCTGTTCTTCTTCTGTAGCATCTATTCAGGGCAGCATTACTGAAGCCTAGATCTAATCTAGTCAAGTTAGTGGTAAGATGGCTTTTCGTGGCAAAGAGCTGCATTAATTTTGTCAATCGTGTCTGTGTGATTGTGACTGAGCTAGGACTTGGTAGAATTCACGCAATGAACGTAAAAGACATCGTATTCATGGCCTGTATGGGGGCCTGTACTGTACGTAAACAGTTGTGATATTTTTGACTTTCATGAGACATGGGCCCTACACCTACTCACCACAAGTGTTCTTGCCGCTTCTGCTTCTCTGCTGCTGGTGGCAACTGGCTAACTAGAATGCATGCACTACACTAACTATGCGCTAGTGACCCTAGCTGCTTGTGTAGCAAATTGTAACAGTTCAATGCGTGCTGCTGTGGGGCGCGCAGATATCACCATGAACATAAAAATAACTTAACAAAACAACAAAAAATCTAGTCTCTGTGCCCGTATCACTATCTTGCCCTTGCTTCTTCTACCTGCGACTACCTGACTTCGCCACTGTCGCTATCAGTGTCATTATCACTGTCATCATTCAATTCACTCTCGACATCAAACTCAAAGTCTAATGGTACATTATAATGTAAGAATTGGATGTTTTGGTGGTTCAGCCGAGAAAGCTGATGCAAAAAAACACAGCACATATATTACCTCCACTCGCCTGGGATACCTGCTTTACGAATGACTGCCTCAATGTACCACTGCACTCGTGTAGGTTTTGGTTCCTTGCGTGACGTATTGATTTTTAATAGGGCTTGAAAAAGACAGCTGTTCTCCCTTGGGCAAAAATTGGTGCAGTGAAGCGATCAGTTTTAACTCACAGTTTTTCCATAGCGTGAATATCTTGCAGAAGTCATATTGATAATCTGTTTCAGGAGACATTCCCTATGTTCTGACAGTGCCACCTTTTTCATATGATTTTCTTAAACTTAATATCTTGTTACTTTGGTTCTAACTACTGGCACAATACTTAAAAGCCCTAATTACTTTCTATTGTTCCTCAATGATATGCACGTAAAGGGTGTAATTGTTCATGCTGTCAATTTACTTGTTTTTTTTTCAGGTGATACACTAACAGCATATCATTACATGTGCTTATGAGGAATCTTTCTTTCTTTCTTTCTTTCTTCTTTCTTTCTGACAAATTTTGTGAAAACAATGGGCTGTATGCAGAAAAAGTAGCAATTATCCATGCTAGCCTTTTGCTTCAATCTGTATGCATAAAAATAAGCAATTGCTTGTGAGCAAAAGCTTTTGCTAGCAAGCACAAGCAATTGTTTGCTGTCTGCGAGCAATTGCTTTGGGTAGGGACTAAGCATTTGCTTAAGAACATATGTATAAATTATACCTTATGCTTGTCCTTGCTAGCAATTGCTTAATGTTTTGCCAAGCTCTGTAAAACAAGCTTGAGCTTTTGCTTAACTGGGACGTTCGCTTCTAAGCATTATGTTCAAATTCACAAAAAGAAAGGCCAAACTTGTGCAGGAATGGTATAAATCAACAAGAAATTTCTCTTGTTACGTAGGACAAATTGTCAATATGTTTTAGACAATTTTGAGTATTTCAAAAATTTTCACAGACGCATGTCTCTCTGTGCATTTCCACATAAGCAACATGGAAATGCACTTTTTTTTTTTTCAATTAATTTGGATTCCTGAAAAAACCAGCAGCATTATCCATGGACTGCTGAGTAACCTTGACCAATAACAGAGTAACATGCATGCACCAAAGTTAAAATTCTATGCGCATGTCTATGTGCACACGTAGTGAAAGATCATGTCTGTCTATTTCACCACAGCCCCTCAGAATGCATGGTGACCCCCTGTTTTTAAACATACGAAAGCATATATTATGACTTGTTTATGACATTTTATGTAATCTAAGGTTCCAAATTCTATTACGACATCATGATATGATGAGTATCTCAGTCACTTGGCCCAAATTTGAGTATGTTGCACTTGGGACGATTGTCTTTCTAGGCACTGTCATCACTTTTCAATTTGATATCATCATATAAAAAATTGTGATATAATGCAAAGTATCAAAATCTGTCGAGTTTACATATTACATCTATGGGAAGTGATTTTTTGGCCAATCTTTCATAGACTTGACAACTTTTAAGAAGCTATATTTCAGTTGGTTCCATAGGACTCTGAAAACTAGATCTACATTTGTATCACTTAATGTGATTAACCCTACCTATAACTGAGGGAGCTAGCTTAACCAGCAATAATTGTGTATAAACACGCTTTTTACTGAAAAAAAGGTTTTTACCATGGCAATGCATTATTCAACACTGAATAAAGGTGTGTTTTGCTCATTGTTAGTCACATGTGCCACATCTCAAGTCAAAAGCTCAAAAACTGAGTTATAAACTGGTAATTTCTATGATTATCATAAAAAATGTTACCATGGCATCACAATATTTGACATTAATCAACAACGAATGAAGTTTGCACAACTATGTACATAATCGTAGCAGTCACATGTGCCAAATTTCAAGTTAAATGCTCAAAAGTTGAGGGATTTAGCTGAATCCACAATACTTTTGTATGATTTTCATGCAAAATATGCCATTTAAGTGTTACCATGGCAATACAATTGCTTTAAAAGTAACTGAGCATACATCTAGTTTGATTCACAATATCTTTATAAAAAATTGCATTTGCCATGGCAGCATATTACACAATACTAACGAGGAAAAAAAAGGGTGTCTTGCACAACTACCTGATTTAGATAGCAGTCACACATGCCTAATTTGGGGTCGATTGCTCCAAAAATGAGAGAGTAGTTCGATCCACAAGATTTTGCAACAGACCGACCAAACGGGTGGGGGTATAATGCTGTTCCCATGTCAATGCATTGCTCAACAATGACTTAAGATAAGTTCGCACATCTTCATACTATTTGCAGGCACACGTGCAATGTACAAAATTTCACGCTAAATTTTCAAAGAGTAGCCGAGTTAGCTGAATCCAGAGTATTTTTGTATGCTTTTTAGTGAAAAAATGCTGTTACCATGGCAATGCATTGTTCATTACCGACAGAAGATGTGTTTTGCACATCTACATACTGTAGCAGTCACACATGCCAAAATTCAAGTCAATTCTTAAAAACTATAGGGAGTTTACACATGTAGGTCAATCCACATATCTTTTTTTATTATGATTGGTATAAAAAAAAAGGCAAGTGCCAAATTGTGTCTCGCCCATTCGCGTACAAGAAATTAATATTTTTCTAACTCCCAGAAGTTCATTGACCCGCCTATGACCTTTGACCTTGTGATGACCTTCAACTCCACAAAGGACATTTACCATTCAAGTTTGGTCACAAACGGACATAGGGATCAAAAGTTATGAGCCACAATCGAAACGCGCCCTAAAAACTTAACAATTGGACCCTAAAAGTTTGTTGACCCCTGTCTGTGACCTTTGACCTCGTGATGACCTTCACCTCCCCAAGGGACATCTACCATCCAAGTTTGGTCACAAACGGACAAAGGGATCAAAAGTTATGAGCCATAATCAAGACGCGCCATAAAAACATAACATTGGGCCCTAATAGTTTGTTGACCCCTGTCTGTGACCTTTGACCTTGTGATGACCTTAAATTCCCCAAGGGACATCTACCATCCAAGTGTGGTCACAAACGGACACAGGGATCAAAAGTTATGAGCCACAATCGAAACGCGCCCTAAAAACTTAACATTGGGCCCTAAAAGTTTGTTAACCCCTGTCTGTGACCTTTGACCTCGTGATGACCTTCACCTCTCACCTCACCAGACAAAGGGGTTATGACATAATCAAAACGCGCCTACCATCCTAAAAGTTCGTTTGTCTGTCACTTGTGGTTAAACTTCCCAGACCATCTAAGTTTGGTCACAAACAAACAGATGCATCAAAAGTTACGAGCCATAAACGAAATGCGCCCTAAAAACTTAACATTGGGCCCTAAAGTTCATTGACCTCTGCCTGTAACCTTTGACCTTGAGGTGCCCTTCATGTTTGGTAAAATGTGTAACTTTGCATAACCACTCTTCCCTCCAAGTTTGATTGAAATTGAAATCCTCAGTAGAGAGTTATTCACGTTTTTGTAGCGTTACGGACAGACGACCGACGGACGGACGGACGGACGACAGACGGACAGACGACGGACGGACAGACGCCGCAGGCGATCGCTAAGTCTCCCCACACCTCCGGTGGGCTCGACAAAAACTGCTGTTGCCATAGCCACAGATTTCTTCACAAACACGATAAAGGTGTCTTGCACAACTACACATTACATTGATCACATATCATATGCCGAATTTCAACTGAATTGCTTTAAAACTAGTAGAGTAGTTCGATCCACAACATTTTGTAAGATTTTAAAGAAAATTTGCTGTTGCCATGGTAATGCATAAATGCAAAACTAATGGAAACGGTGTAATGCACATCTACCTTTGACAGTAGTCTGACATGCCAAATTTGGGGTCAATTGCTCCAAAAAAAAAAGATAGTGGGTTTTCCATCCACAAGATTTTGCAATGGACCGCGCGATCACCAAATCGCCCGCCCACCCAACTGCCCGCTCACCCAACCGCCCGCCCAACTGACTGACGCCCAGCCATCCCACCTCAGAGTGATTCCTAAATACCCCCACACACACTATGTGTGGGTGGGGGTATGATCAAATGTTCCAGCTGAGACAACAAACTTTGTGATCGTACATTTACATTTTGATCAGATGCCCTTATTGAGTGCAAATTTCAATATCAAAGCATGTTTGCGAATGGAATAGAGAGGAAGAAATGATTTTCTTCTGTCCTATGTAAGCCTATATTTCACAAGTTTAGTTTCACAAAGACATGTGGGTGAGTGGATAAGAACTCTACCCCTTACACCAGGGCCCCATTTCATAAAAGATGTTAGGATGTCAACTCTTGCTGGAATGACAACTTCCTACAGCAACAGCCAATCAGGAAGCTGCATTCATGTCGTTACCATGACAAATGACATTCCAGCAAGAGTTGTTATCATATCAACTTTTTATGAAACGGGGCCCAGATGATCTGAGTTCAAATCGGGCAGGATCACAGAAAATCCTTTTTTTTTCTTTTTCTTTTTTGCAGTTCAGCTAAACTCCGATATCGCTTGTGCAGAAATCATTTTGTCCAGTACACATACACACACACACACACACACACACACACACATGCACAAACACAATTTCCCTCTGTTTTGCATCTGGGATTGCACTGCTTTGACTGGCACTGTAAAATTTTGTAGCCTGGTAGAGTTTGACCAACTCATCATATTATGATCATAATGGCAAGTTGATACATAACCATATCGGTTATGTAAATTTGTTCCACAGTTCATATTTCAAAAGGCCTTATAACACTGTAGAGTCCTGTTTGATTTTGTTCATGTCAAAGACTTCTTCCTTGGTAATGGAAATGAAAGCTGAAATTGAGGAATATGAAGGGTGTGATTACTTTCAAATTCATAACAGCACACTTTTCTAAATGTACTGTTCTGACTTCTTACTGTCCCCTTTAAAAAGGTGCCAATCATGGGTGATTAATCACTCCCCTGCATATTCAAACCTATATGTAACTCGTCTTAAGGTGACAAGTTTCATATCTTGGTTTGTTTTTTTGCCAAAGGAAAATGCAGCATCCCTGCAAACTTTTTTCAGGTGCCTTTGAACTCTGCAAGCCACTTTCATTATCTGCATTAATGGTATCATCTGCTACGGTTTACCATGCAAAAGTGGGAACAACTGATTTTAGGCTAGCATTTGTCTATTCAAATGACTGAAACTAGCAATTTGCAGGAGCTAAAGACAAAATATAAATATTTTCTCTTCCTATACCTTGTTCCACATATGTCTAAATATGTAAGGAGATTTTCAAATGTATAACTTCAAGTAAGATTTGTTTTCTCCATTTATATAATCCTAGTTTTAATACAGTCAAACTTGGATACCTCGAATTCGTCGGGACTGAAGAAAATGGTTCGACGTACGCGAATTTCGAGGTACGCGTACGTCGAATTTTCTTCGACTTATCCGATGTTTATCGATGTTCAACGTTTATCGATGTTCAACATGGTGTCTGTTATATTGCCTACTGATTGTTTGCATGCTTGTCAATTTGAATTGAATCAACTTTTATATGAATGAATTGAGTGAAAATCGGAAATGAAATCAAAATTTCAGAAATAAAGATTTTGGTGACCCGATCACGCCACAAAAAAAAAAAAAAAAAAAAAAGTCGGATGTTTGCCTTTACTTTTCAAAATGAACAGCGGTAACAACCGGCTACGTAAGATGCTAAAATAAATGTCAGAGTTTTGCGTTTAATTGTGGAAATGAATGACGGTAATATTCGACTCGGTATGATACTAAAATAAATGTCGGATGTTTGCTCATACTTTTGGAAATGAATAACGATAAGACTCAGCTCCGTATGGTGCTAAAACTAATGTTAGATATTTGATTTTGCGTTCGGAAATGAATAAGGATAACATTCGGCTCCGGAAGACGCTGAAATAAATGTCGAATTTTTGCTATGACGTTCGGAAATGAAAAACAATAACATTCAACTCCGTACGATGGTTAAATAAATGTCGGATGTTTCCTTATACTTTTGAAAGTAAATAGCAATGGCATTCGGCTCCGGAAGATGCTAAAATAAATGTCAGATGATCGTTTTTATGTTCGGAAGAAAATAGCAGTAATATTCTGCTCCATCATGTCCATATGATGCTAAAATAACTGTCTGATGTTTGCTTTTAAATTTCGAAATGAATAACAGTAACATTCAGCTGCGTTTAATGGTAAAATCAATGTTTGATGTTTGCTTTGACGTTCGGAAAAGATTAACAATAACATTCAACTCCTGACAATGATGAAATAAATGCTGGATGTTTGCTTTTATGTTCGAAAGTAAATTGCAATAACATTTAGCTCCGGAAGATGCTAAAATAAATGTCGAATGTTTGCTTTGATGTTCTGAAGTGAATAACAATAATATTCAACTCCGTACGCTGATAAAATAAATGCCGGATGTGTGCTTTTACGTTCGAAAGTAAATGTCAATAGCATTCAGCTCCGGAAGATGCTGAAATACATGTCGAATGATTGCTTTTATGTTTGGCATGTTTGGAAGTGAACAGCAGTAACATTCTGCCCCATACGATGATAAATAAAAATATTGGATATTTGCTACGGTACATTTCAAAATAAATATCAGTAACATTCAGCTATACGTTTCATAGTCCAAAATGTCTGATATCTGCCTTGACGTTCAAAAATGAAAAACAGTAACATTCGGCTCCGTGCGATGATAAAATAATTGTCAGATGATTCATTTCACTTTCGGAAGTGGACAGCAGTAACATTCGGTTCCGTTCGATAATGAAATAAATGTCGGATGTTTGAAATGAATAACGGTAATATTCTGCTCCGTACGATGCAAAAATAAATAACAGATTGTTGCTTTAACATTTGGAAATGATTAATGGTATTAATCCGCTCAGTTAGATGCTAAAACAAATAGCGGATGTTTGCTTTCACGTTTGGAAATGGATTAGGATAGTATTCAGCTCCGTAAGATTCTAAAATGAATGTCGGTTGTTTGCTTTTACATTTAAAAATGAATAACGGTATCTTTCGGCTTTTTACAATGCTAAAACAAATGTCGGATGCTAACAAATGTCAGCAAATGCTCCCATTTTCTCATTTCAAACGTAAGTTTTGACCTCCTCAATATATGGGCATCAACTTTTATAATAATATCTACGCCTATTTGTCAAGTCTTTAAACACAGAGTAAGATGATTGAATTTTCTATTCATTTGTTTTAGACATGGACATCTGTATCACTTCAATAATGCTTAATATTAATTTGTCTATGTTTAGTAGGACCGATTTAGTTTTTCTAATGTTTTTCCTGATTTTTTTTTTTTTTGTCACCAGATTTTACTTTCGACCACCAGAAAATAAAAATCAATGATATTGGTGGCCCGATAAAACTTAGTGCGGAGCCCTGTGTATTCTATTCTTCATTGTGATCGGCCTATACTTCCAGATTTTCATAATCGCATTGCTGGAAAAAAAAAAAAAGTTTCAGTGCTTGCGTTCTCGGGGAAGTAAACTTCGTGAAAGGCAAAAAAAAAAATAGTTAAAAAAAAGGCACTACGAGGTAGATTGATGTTTTGACAGTGGAGCGTGATTAATGGCAAAGATATAACTGTCAACGTAAGCAGGTGCGCCCCGACGGTTGAGAAATCTACGCGCACGGTATGACTGTCTCCATCAAAAATCAAAACACAGTGGTTAAAGAAAAGCAAATGATGGGGCAGCGCGTAGTGCTATCGTAAAGCACTCCATTGGCACGGGTGCTATGTGCATACCATGTACGTGTGTTGGTAGGTGTTGGGGATTTTCCTTGTCAGCTGTGTATCGGGTATTTCTTCTTGGGCGCGCGATTGTTCTGGTCTCAGAATATTTACAATCGAGTGTGAAAACATGTGACATGTCTTCGCTGCCCACGCGCGCTTAATCGCAGATGCTGAGTGATGTTTACAATTTCGATTCGAGCAACATGCTGGGAAAAACAATAAGTTAATTAAGATCGGGACATTAGATTTCCCTTCGAGGTAACCGAACTTCGAGTTATCTTTTTCGAGCTACGCGAATTTTAATACACGGAAACTCCATAGGAACAATCGGGACTTTCATTTTGCCCCCGAGGTAAGTGATATTCGACTTATCCGACGTCGAGGTATCCGAGTTTGACTGTAGTGAACAAGAGACCCAATAGGTCTAGCACTCACCTGATTATTGCAAGTTTACCTTTCACATATCCTTGCAGACCATTACTATTTTATAAGAGAAACATAGCAAACTTGGGGATCTTTGGGGAATGGACCTCCATGGGGGCATGGCGTCCATTTTACAAAATGTAAATACATACAAGTGCATATGCCATCATACTGGCAATAATACTTGCAACATTTTTAGAAAATATGACCATGTGTTTTCAAAAATAAGATCAAAATGTAGAAAATGGCTTCAGTTGGTCCTGCCCCAAGGGGGGTCACCCTTGGATCTGCCATTAAAAAAAAAATAATAATAAATAATACTTGAAAGTGCACTCACTAATGTGCATTGTGTTTATTCAGAGCAACTGGTCCCTCTGGCCCCAGTAGGGCCATCCCTGGATCCAGCATGAAGAAACTTGAAACTACAGCCACCAAAGTACTTACTCAAAGCACTAACTTACATAAACATCCTCTATTACTTCTGGTCCTTGGGAAAATATTTTTCAAATGTTCCTTTATTTGGGGGCTTTGGGTACCCCTAAGTGGGTTATGGTATCCATTTGTACAAATAACCTATAATCCTAGTGATATTACCTGCCAGATTTGGTCAAATTTTGATGATGCATTTCAAAGAAGAATAAGAAAAATCCCCCCTCCCCCACTTCTGAGGGGGCACCCCTGGATCTGCTATGAACAAACTTGACACTATACAGTCACCAATGTACTTCCTCTTAGCACTTACTTACATACAGGCTCTCTAGATTACGATGAACTTCTGGTTCACAGAAGATTTTTTTTTTAATTCTTTAATTGGGGGGCTTTAGGTACCCCCTGGGGGCCCCTAAATAGAGCATGGTATCCATTTGTACAAATATATGTACATGCTATCATCCTCACAATAATATCTGTCAAGTTTGGTCAAAGTTTGGCAATGCATTTCCAATAAGGCCACAAAAAAAAACTAGAAATATCACTGAAGGTGATTAATACCCCCGCCCCGTGACGACAGTCTTACCCAAGGAATGATCTTTCCTTGATCTTCTGCCATTTAAATGCCGTTACCATGGCAACGCAGCTTCCGACACGTCCGAAAAATATGTCTTGCACATCTTCCCACCAAGACTATTGTGTGTGCCACATTTCATAAGCTTTTGTCAAAAACTGAGGAAGTAGTTCAATCCACAAGATCTTTCCTTGATCTTCCGCCATTAATATGCCGTTACCATGGCAACACAGCTTCCGACACATCCAAAAAATATGTCTTGCACATCTTCCCACCAAGACCAATGTGTGTGCCACATTTCATGAGCTTCAGTCGAATACAGAGGAAGTAGTTCAATCCGCAAGATCTTTCCTTGATCTTCTGCCATTTATATGCCGTTACCATGGCAACGCAGCTTCCGACACGTCCGAAAAATATGTCTTCCACATCTTCCCACCAAGATCAAGGTGTGTGCCACATTTCATAAGCTTTGGTCAAAAAACTGAGGAAGTAGTTAAATCCGCAAGATCTTTCCTTGATCTTCTGCCATTAATATGCCGTTACCATGGCAACGTACTTTTTGGTACTGTCAAAAAATGCGTCTTGCACATCTACAACCAAAGGCACACATCTGCACCAAGTTTCATGGAAATTGGGCAAAAACTGAGGAAGTAGTTTGCAACACAAAATTTTCCATCATTTTGGCTCATAATATGTGAGCTGTTACCATGGCAACATACTTTTTGTCACTGTCAAGAAATGTGTCATGCTGACCTATATCCTAAGACAAACATTCAATATGAATTCCATGAGAATTGGAAGAACACTGATGAAGCAGTTTTGCCATGAAGCATTTTGCCCTATATTTTACCAATAACATGCCGTTACCATGGCAACGCACTTTTTGCCACTGCGGAAATATGTGTCTTGCACATTAACATATTCAGATGAACATCTGTACCTAATTTCATAAAAATTGATCAAAAACTGTGGGAGGAGTTCGCGACGCAAGATTTGTACCCATTTTTGCCCATAATATGCCGTTACCATGGCAACGTACTTTTGGGTACTGTCAAAAAATACGTCTTGCACATCTACATGGGAATCGGTTGAAAACTGAGTTCGCGACGCAAGATTTGCAACGGACCGACTGCCCGACCGCCCGACCGCCCGACCGCCCGACCGACCGCCCGACCGTCCGCTGATTCCTATATACCCCCTTCAAACTTCGTTTGGCGGGGGTATAAAAAAAAATGTTGCATTGGCGTAACCCGCCCGACCCTATGTTTTTTTATTTCTTTTTTTTGGTATGGATATCAAGTATCTTGTTGATTGCGATCGTGATTGCAAAAACCCGGAAGTGGAAACGGCTCTGGGGATATACGAGGGAAGTCGCATAGCCTCGCTTGATCAGTACGTCATCTGTTTCCAACACGGACGCGTACTCTATCAAGATTTATACAGTGTATACTTTGCATTCAGACTGCAATGTATTGTGTACAGTTTTGCCATAGGTTTCTTGTGTGGAGAACTTACACGAATCTGTATATGTGGGACTGTTATAGAGATCTCTGTGTGCGATGAAAAGATCGTACACATGGGTCAATTTGCATCTATCTTATCTAAGTCAAAATAGTAAAATATAAAGTGAAAACATTCAGGATAGGGATTTCAACATCTTTAAATTCTGTGAAAGGGTATAGTTCCAGTAATATCGGCCTCATAAATGATTTGTAGAATAGATGAACACTGCACATTCGGTGCAGCAGTTGTACAGTGTTTACTGAGCACTAATAGCAGTGCCAGCAATGAATGGGTCTTTTAGCTGGGGCCAGCGGGACAGGTTTAAAGGATCTACGGAGCAATAGGGTTACAGTAGCCTCCTGCTGGCTGCCTGAAATGAAGCTGTACAGTCTTGATTTTGGTGTAGTACGTTGACTGTTTTAGAGCTCTATCAGTTTACAAAGTGAAGTAAAATGGTAGAAAAGTGAGGTCGGATGTTCAAAACGTTTGACCATTGTGTTATGCATGCTTTGATAGAAAAAAGTAATACCAAAATGCAGACCATGGAAAAAAAGGTAATTGGTCTTGATGGACAACATATTCTCGTTTGTTTCTGTGTTTGGAGGTATTCTTATACAAATTGAACTGTTTTTTTCTAAGAGCTCATAGAGACTTTTGTGTTATGCGCTGTATAAAAGCCGACCTTGATTGATTGATCATAAGTTTACAATACAAGGCAGTGTTTAATACCTGTCTGTGATCCATGTTTTTACAGGGAAAAGGGGATCCCAAAAATGCAGGCCATATAAGAAATAGATTTGGTCCAGCTGGGCATGGGTCTTGGTAGACAATTTGTTTTTGTGCTTGATAACTCCTACATTGTATACAAATTGTACTGCATCATATTATACATTGTTTCTTTTGTGTAATGCATGCTTTGATGGGAAAAAAGTGACACCAAAATACAAACCATGAACAAATAACTCATATGTCTTGGTGGACAATATGTTTCCATTTGCTTTTGTGCTATGAGGTATGAAGGGGGGTTCAAACATTGCGCACCTATATTAAAAGTGTTTGTCATCACATATCAAAAATTATATGATAGCTGTTAATCTATAAATAACAAACCTAAAAACTTCATTCTCCATATTCTCAAGATTAATTTGATGTATTTTTTTTATCGAAAACGCTTCCGTAAATTTTGAAAAAATACAGGGAAACCCTGTTATAACGAGGTCGGTGGGACCATCATTTTTCCTCATTGTGACCGGTACCTCGTTATAAACGTATGCATATTTTTACCATTTTAATATGTGCAAATGAAAATGGGACCGGTAAAATATCCTCGTTTTAACCGGTATCTCGCTGTATCCGAGCTCGTTATAACGGGGTTTCCCTGTATCACTATTTTTCAGAGACCCTTCAATAATAAAACATTAAAAAAAATTGGGATCTAATATCACGCACCTGCAGTTTTAGCATTCACTTTGTACGCGCACTGGATTTTTCAGAGCTCAAAAAATAGTTATTCTTCATTTTCCTGGTCTTTCCAATCATAGCACGTTTCAAACAGGGGATCAACTATCACACACTTCCATTGACTTTGCATTTAAAGTGACGTCATATTTCACCTCAGAGTACTGTGCGCGACTTTGAAATTTAACTGCGCAAATTTAGGTCCCGCGCGATATTTGATCCCCTGACCATACTGATATACAAATTGGACTCCTAGAATAAACACGGCTACAAAGTATATAATGTTTCTATGATGTTTTAATTCACTCTATATTTCTCCATGTGAATACAGTAAAACCTAGTCGTAACAAAAACTCTGAAATAACAAATGCCTGTCACAACATTGGGTGGAATTCTTGAAGGTGCTTTCATTTTAGACCATGGTTCAGCCATGGAGTGGTTTAAGTTGGAGGCAAGTTCATTGGACCACTTTGAAAATACGCGCTTGATTTAGTGCATATTTCAAAAGTGGTCCAATGAACGCATCTCAAATTTAAACCACCCCATGGCTTAAACCAAAACCACCTTCGCGAATTTCACCCCCCTCCCTACCCCCCTATTTTGGGTGGATGCCTATACTTGTTCCCTATTTTCAAAAGACCCCCCCCCCTTCTAGGGAAAACATTCAGAAAATGACCCCCCTATCTACAGAAACTGACAAAATAACCCCCTCCCCTTTTTTTTTTCATAAATGTCTAGGGAAAATCTTCTGGAGATCAGTCCAAAATTTTTTTTTCTTTTTTTTTTTTACTTTTTTTTTTGGAGGGGGGGAGCTCTGACCCCCTATCTACGGAAGAGTTTTCAACAGACCCCCCCCCCCCATCTACGAAAGAATTTTCAATGGACACCCCTATCTACGGAAAAGACTAAAAAACACCCCCTCCTTCATAAATTTCTAGGGACAAATCTTCCGTAGATAGACGTTGAAAACGGGAACACGCATGCGGTCTCCTATGGGTTCAAGTGGGGGGCCAGGGTGTTTTTCCATGTCCAAAATATGATTCTCTTTTGCTTTTAAACCGGTGATATAACAAACTTTGGATGCAACAGACCCTCTCTATCGAATGGGGTTTTGTTCAATATGAGTTTTACACGTAAAATACAGGTAGCAAAAAAAAAATTTTAGAAAAAAATCCGCCCGCCCGACCCTATTTGAAAATCTCATGTTACGCCAATACAACATTTTTTTTGGGGGGGCCTAAAGATAAAGTGCATTATACTCACAGTACATGAATTCTTCTCACTAAACTTGTACATAGTGGGTTAAAAAAGCTTCAAACGTTAGCATATGACCTGTGCATACAAAGTACCCATACTGTCACTTTTATGTCTTTATGAACCAGGAGGGTATAATCATCTATGGATGGCATTTCATCTCATTAACCAACACTTGGCTTCTCGCTCTGATCATTTTGTTACAAGGCTCTCGAAGTGGGCTATTTTCTGTACAGTACAGTGCTGTACAGACATGTCCAGCTGTATGCACAGTTCTTCTGTAGTGAGATTATGCAATGCACATGTGATGGAAAGGTCTACCAACTGTATATAATATGATGAAAATTACTATCTAAAAAAAAAAAAGTTGTAAATGAGGAAGGGGTTAACCCTGGGGTTAACCCTGTAAGTATAATTCTTCATACATACGTATAAAAATGTATATCATCGATGCATAACAAAATGAAGTATGGCAGATGAGCAAGAATGTGATGTTTCCTAGTGAGACTAAAATACGTACGGCATTTCCTGCGCCATGGTTGCCCAGTGACCCTCCAAATGATATAATCCTCTGAGTTTGTGAATCCAGGCACAATCCAGCTATGCGTTGTCTGCACACTGCACTGTCAATCTGGTACAACTATGAAACAAAGAGAGACGGAGACAGGGTATGTACAGACAGAGCAAGAGAGGGAGAGGGAGAGAGAAGGGGGGGGGGGACAGGCAGAGGGAGCAGGAAAGGGTAAGGAGAAATGAAACAGATATAAATGATGGTGGGATTACACAAGTGATTCACGACTCGGCGCTTAGCCACAAATAATCACAGGGAATTCTGATTCACAGGCTGTGTTATTTGCTACAGAATCTGGTTTGCCAAGTTCTTGCTGCATGAAAGAGCTCCATGAGAGAAACTATTACACAAACATACTGGATTGCACATGCTGGGTGCAAACCACAGACTCTCTGTTGACTTTACATCATGCAGTTTCCTCGTTTTCTATGTGTCTGGCATGATTATTCAAGTATCCTTTTCAGTTATCATACTTATTACATCTAGAAAGAGCATAAAGGTGATATATAACATACACATAAATGTGCAGCTCCAAAACCCTACACCTTAAATGCTAAATAAACCTGTGTGTCTTTGTAAAACATTAATTGTGACCATGCATCACAAAACCAATGAAAAGTCGCACGCATTGATTTTGTGTGAAAACTGAAAATAGGTGAAATGTGTCAACCTAGCCAATCTTGAGGTTTTTATATTTTCTAAAAGAGCAAGACTAGTCTTCTTCTAACATTATGCCAAAGTTTGGAATCATAAAACAAAAGAGAAATTGTGTTTTTTACCAATTTTTCTTCAACACTTTTTTGTAGCCTGGTGTGATTAGGTGTGTCTTCTACAGTCCAATTTTTACACACTCTTCACTTTCAACTCTAGTAACTTTAGAAGGATGATGCTACTGCTGTGAAAGTTGGCATTAATCATTGACAGAATATGTTAACTAGAGCACTCGCACAGGAGACCAGTTCGAGCACATGTATCCCCCGAACCCGTCTCCCATACCCCATCTGGATTACTTTTTAAACCAGAATGTTGCATAATATGGCAACTGTCGCAGGATACAATAAAATCCAACGAGAAATGAGGCTGGTATATAGCATATACAAGGAATATGACATGTCGTCCTATAAAAGCTTGAACAATGAGAGCGCTGGCAATGAAAACTTTTGTTACCGGTACCTAGAATAACTCCCCATAAACCTCAATAGCAAGTTCGAATAAAATATCCGACAAGAAATGTGGCTGATAGAGCATGCACAAGAAATGTGACTGGCATCCAAGTTGGAGCACTGAGGGCACCACCATCACAAACTGTTGTGTCCTTCACGTAGAATGACCACCCATACACCTCCTTAGCAAGTCTGAATAAAATCCGTTGAGTAACAATGAAGTTATTGCATAAATAAGCACTTTTGCAAATTTTTATTTTTTATTTATATTTTATTGAAAAATTATACAGAATCACACTATTTACAACAATCAACTTGATTAGAATAACGCAATCACTGAACAACGTAGAGGAATTGTAAAAAAGAACAAAAAAAAAAAGGCAGATCATTAAGTTACCATATACAAATCAGATCTTGTTCAAGAGCGATATTCCGAGATGGGGAAGTAGAATATCATATCATCATGTAGTATGACCATCCGTTTACCAATCCTTAGCAAGTCTGAATAAAATCCCATGAGAAATGAGGTTACATGTAGTATAGCACATACAAAAAATATGACATGGCATCCTTAAAAGTCGGAACAATGAGGGCATTGTCAATGGAAACTTTTGTTACTTAGAAGAACCCCCCACAAACCTCCATAGCAAGTTTGAATAAAATCCGACAAGAAATGTGGCTTTAATATATCTAGCATATATACGAGAAATGTGACATGGCCTCCAAGTCGGAACACTGAGGGCGCCGTCGTCACAAAATGTTGTGTCCTTCATGTAGAATGACCACCTATACACCTCCTTAGCAATTGTAAAAAATCCAGTAAAATCCAGTAAAATCCAGTAACAATCAAGTTATTGCATAAATAAGCATATTTGCAAATTTTGTCCTGATCAGGGTGACCTTTAATTGACCCTGTAAAAGGTGGAACAGTGGGGGCAGCAGTATCAATATGTGAAGGTGTCTAGATTTGACTATAACATGTTTACATACCAAATTTGAAAAAAAAAAATCAGTCAAGAAACACAACCAGGATCGTACACACTATCTGCTCATTCGGTTTCTCTACTTAAAGGCAGAGACTCCAACCCAAAGCACCTTCTGATCTGGAGATTCTCCCGCCTGAAACCCCTGGCAAACGGGAGACTCCAAGTTTATGTGTGCGAAGCGCGAAATTCCTAGGGTTATAGATGCTCTCTGGTGCTATCTAAGGCTTATTTTTGCAACATACGATAGCAATAAGTAAGAAATCCTTTCCAACGGGAGACATTGAGCCAGGGCGGGAGAAATTAAATCTCCAACGGGAGAACGGGAGATTTTGCAGAAATGGGTTTTCGGTGGGAGATCTCCCGTCGAAAACGGGAGAGTTGGAGTCTCTGTAATGGGAAGCAGTCCTGAGATTTTCACTGTAATGATAATTAAGAAGAGTAAAAAACATAACCTTTCAGCAGTTTATACGCGTGGAAATGGAAAACTGTCTACGTACGCGATTTTTGAAAAATAGTTCCTGCAAGTGATCGTGTAAGAGCCGGCAAAAAGATGGTACGTCATGCATGCCCTACTCACCAAGTTGACAGCCGTGCCTCTAAAAACCAATTTAAGTGTTGAAATGATTAGTTGCAATTTTATCATATAATGTGAAAGTTTGTGGTTTTATTATTTCAAACAAAATATTTCAAGCTTAGATATATATAATTCATGAAAAATTAATATTGTTAACATAAATTTATATGTATTTTTAAACCAAATACACCGTGAACTTATCAAATAGGAACGGTCCTTTTCTAGCTTCCGTCCGTGTTGCATACTTCTTAGCGTAGAAACCACTCTCGCGCGCGAATTCTTACCATACTAATGTACACAGTACTCCGTCTAGCTGATTTTGCCGAAGATAACCTGTGCATGAGAGTGTCGAATTCTTCAAAGAAAATATTGTTTGTATCTCAATATTTCTGTAAGTAGTCAGATATCGCCTTTCCTCGAAAAAAACTATGACGTGAGCCGGGAAGGGTAAACACAGGGGGTCGTAGGGACATGATTTTGCTCCACTTTGCCGTGCATGTCCAGTCGGCACTGGCAGCAGCTAGCTCAGTGGCACTGTACTGCAGTCCAACCCTGGCTGCAGCCCCATGGTAAATGAAACATAGCTAGCCACTTTCCTTACCTCTCTTCGTTTTTTTTCCCTCGGTTCTCTTCGAAGTCAATGCTCGAGGTGTTTCTTTTTTATAACTCATGTGAGCAAATGGTCGGGATTGCACCTGGCTTCAGGAGTTTTCTCGGTTAATAACCGAGGGCCACAGCCTGCCGGTCCACGTAAAAACATCGCTTCTCAAATGGTCCATGCACAGGTAGGTCACAACACGATATCGAGATTTTGTAGGCCCTAAGTTTCTTATGTTCGGCATCATTGTACCGAGATTTCCCAGCTGTACAGCTCACCTTTCACGATACTTTTGTGGGTCTGGGATGGAAAAAGGATTTTCCTGGGAAATTTTCTGCACGATTCGAGCAAAACTACTGATGTCAGATAGCCTGACCAGACGACGCTGAATGCAGTCGCAGGCCTGTGTAGAACCGTTTCTACCTACAATCTGTACGTACATAATGCATGAGCAGTGACAGGGCTGCAGCTGCGCTTGTGATAGACTGGAAAAGTGTGAAGGGCAAACCGCGTATGGGGTATCTACCGTAGATCTAGTTGTACCGTCCACACGTGTACTGTGCGAATATAATACACAATACATACACACACACACACAACGTAGAAACAATGTTAAATACTACTAGTAGTAGCCACCGACGTCTATATATGCATCCGGGTAACTAGGGAGCGTACGGATAACGAGCAGAACACGGCTGGGAAGAGTTGTGCCTCGGTGACGTCTGACTCTCCGCCAGGACTTGCTCATTAGCATATTCACCATGCAGATTCACACTTTTTCAACCAAAATTTACGAGCTTATTTGGTGATTTGAAAGTTTGTTTTCGGTGAAAGTAGTTCATTGGAGGTACCAACAAAAACATTTTTTTTTTTAAATTTCGTGAGGACTGCTTCCTTTTAAAGGGACTGTATAGTTCTGGTTGAGATGGGGATTCTGATTGTAACTTTTTACAATGTACATTATAATTAGAAACTTCCTTTATGAAATATTAACGAGCATACAATTCCAAAAGGAATTCAATGACAAATATCTGTTTTGAAATGGCAGAGATTTCCAGAAATGTGGTGTCCTAATTAAAGGTGGGTCCCATTTTTAATTACATGTAGGACCACTTCGTTTTACACACAAAACTATAGACTGATCCTGATATGAATGTGGTGTGCACACATACATTTCTCGGGAAGTCCCAATTTGCAAAAATTTAGACTCGCTAAATATATACAGCTGTATGGCATATACAGTAAATTGTAAGGAATGTGTAATAGACTTTACAGGTTAGGATTGGTACAATGTAAGTGTTTATACGACTCCCTAATGATACCATAAAACTACATAGTGGAATAAGTTGCAATCGTTTGACAGCTGATTTATAGAGACAAATGTACTGCAAGCTGCAGTGTGTTAATGTACAGTTTGCAAGAAATCTTTGGTATTGGTGAATAGAATGCACGGTAATAAAGTGCTTGGCAATGAGCAAGGCTTTTACACATTATATAATACCAAGGTTCAGCTGTATTTACACCCCTATGCTCCATAATGTCCTGCAGTCTAAAAAATTTTTAATTGTGACCATGCATCACAAAACCAACATAAAGTCACCAGACATTTTTTTTTTTTCATTTAGAGCAGATTCTGAAAGAGCAGACATTAAAGAACAATGAATGTGAGGTTTAAATTACGAAAAACAGTATAAAAAGATGTCAAAGCAGAGGGAAATGTCTCCTGAAACAGATTCTTAATGTGAATGATTAAAAGATATTTGCGCCACTGAGAAATCGCGAGTTAAAAGTGATCGATTTACTTCACCGATTTTCGCCCCGGAACAGCTGTCTTTTTCAAGTCCTAAATTATCACGTCATGCAAGGCTCAAATCCCTTTACGAGTGCAGAGGTACATTGAGGCTAATATATGCAATACCTGCTGCATGGAACCCCAGTGATCGAGTAGATGATGTCTGTCTAGCAATCAGGTTGTTGATTCGAGTCACACCTCAGTATGTATGCCCATGATTTTTGTTGTGGCTACCTACCAAAAACTGAATAACTGAATAACTGAGATATCCAGAAACATGGTGTCCTAATAAAAGGTGGGTCACATTTTTCATTAGGACCACTTCGTTTTACTTTGTATGTGTTTGTTTTTTGATATCTCTGCCATTTCAAATTGGATCTTCATCAAATAAACTTTGAATTCCTCTAGTCTCAAAATTGTATGCTCTTTAACTCTTAACGTGTCATGGTCGCCGAACGGCGACCTTAGTCCTGACGTGCCATGGTCGCCGATCGGCGACTAAGAAGAGCAAGAAAAGCATTGATCATTTAAGTTCTTGTGGTACCGTAATGTGTTACACTAAGCAACTGCCAATGATATGTACTGGTAGCTGATTAGCATAGCCATCGTTTCCACTAAAAATATGAGCATGGTTACATTGGAAAATTTTGAGTAAATACAAGATTTTTCAGCTAGATGTATTTTTTTCGCGTCGGAAAATTCCGCAGCGGGCGCACCCTCTGCGAGATGTGTATGGATCAAAAGTCTCATAGGTAAACCACGCGTGTGTATGCTATTGAATCTGCGTGTATTGTCTATGCGGTTCCACTCGCATTGTTCCGCTTGGATACTCTCCTGCGGGAAGCTGCTTTGATTTTGTCCCTCAAAGAGGGTCAGCTTTCGTTCGTCGGTCGAGTCTTTCATCCTTTTGTTTTGGTGAACGTCACTAATCGTCCCCACGCTAGCATGGGAATTGCGCGTGGATAAAGGCCTGCCGATTTCAATAGAGTACGCCCGCCAGCAGTCCTTAGACAAAAGGAGGATTAGCAGGTTCTTCCCTCTCAGGTGGACAAAAGACACTATTCCAGGGCCCGGGACAATTACTTTAGTTTCAAATACAGGATCTGGGACTAAAGGACTCAGATTTGGGAATGATTTACTGAGGCAGACAGAGAAATTGCCAAGACAAAATAAATTGCTAGTATCTTTGGAATTATACAATTCTAGAAGGCAATTTTTTATCATTTGAAAGAGGAGATGTTGCTCTAAAACTTATTCACAGAGTCAAGGGAGCATTCCATTGAAGACTAGAAATGTCGCTATGGCGACTGGTATGCCTCCGCCATAATGCATGATTCTCCTAATAGGTCTAGATAGTACATGTGGACAATGTGTGATTACATTTTCACAAAACTGGCAAAATACTGAAATGACAAGTTTGTCACAAATGTGTTGAATGTTCTCCTTCCTTGACCTTGGTTTAATTGGATGAATAGGAGAGCATGTATTTGGGGATTTAAGGACTTTAACTTGACTTTGACCCATTCATACATTTATGCACTGAGTAATTTTCATGGTACCGGTATGGAAAAAAAGTGCAATTTCTGTACTGAATAGTAAATTGTTACCATGTTCATCTGGCCTTTGACCCTAAAATTCATAAGATAATCACTTTCAGGTAGAACATGCATAAATATGCAGTAAGTTCCACGATAAATTGAGCCACTTCCGAGATATGGAGGAAAAAGTTAGTTCAGCACTTTCACTTGATCTTTGACCTTTTGACCTTTGAGGCAAAAAAAAAAAAGAAAAAAAAAACTCTCCAGAGAATTTCTATTAGGTTACACATGCATACACCAAGTGTAAAAAAAAATAATAATAATCCTGCTGGCATTGCATGAACATGAGGGAAATAGTAAAATTTTGAAGTGTTGCACTTGACCTTTGACCCCTGACCTTTGACCCCATGAACCCTACATTCTCTAGATAATCACTGCCAGTCAGTACATGTATATACTATGTTCCATGAAGATACCTTGAACAATTTTCCAATTTACAGGAAAAAAAAAGACGTTTTAATACTTTTACTCGACCTTTTGACCTTTGACCTTTGACCTTTGACCTCATGACCCAAACTTTCACCAGAGAATCTAAATTGGGTAATACATGTATGCACTAAGTTTCAAGAAAATATCTTCAGGCATTGCATAGATATGGTGGAAATAGTGAAATTTTATGTATTTGACCTTGACCTTTTGACCTTTGACCTTGAGCACGTGCACCCAAAAGTTGATAGGCACAACTTCACCCCCTAATACACATACATGCCAAGTTTCACTAGGATACCTCAACAGCTTTTGATAGTTACCTTGTCCACAAAATTCATTACGGACGGACGGAAAGACATACGGGCGGACGGAAGGACGGGCGGACGGAAGGACGGACGGACAGACGGACGGACGGAAGGACGGACGGACGGACAACCCGAAAACATAATGCCTCCGGCACCACTTCGTGGCGGAGGCATAAAAAAACACGACTGACTCTTTTTTTCCATACTACACAAAAATTTCTAATAATTTTTTTGATGTATCAATTATTTCTGCAATATTTCAGGTTCAGATAGATATTGTGGCAAACTGACTGCATGACACGAAGGAACAAACATTTCTTGATATATGTTGTGTAGAACTCAATTCAAAACAGTCAATAGTTTCAGAGATATGGCGGTTTTAAATTTCGTTGTCAGTCCACTTTCGAAATGTTCTGGCGTTAGGTAAAAACCTCTGGCACGTTAGGGGTTTTGGGCCTGGCACATTAAGAGTTAATAAGTGGTTTCCAATCATCTTGAAATATGTTGAAAACTGAATACCCATTTCTACGAAAACTATACCATTCCATTAATGCTGATTTTCATTGTGTATTTTGGCATCTCCCCCTTCCCCTTTCTGAAAATTGTTCACTCAAGTACACTGTATTGTTTCAAGCGTCTATAACTTAAAAGTAGCCGCAAAGTTGAGGTGCTTTCTGCAGGATGGTTGACGATTTGTGTACTGAGAGACCTTCCCAACTAGCTACATGCATTCACGGGCAATATGGTATGAGGATGTCCCATACGTAACGCATTTATCCCATACGTAACATTATTTAATTGCCTAACAAAAAATATTTCTTTTACTATTTTTTTCTTCTTCCTGTGGTATTTAACTTCTTTAAACAATAAATTAGAACTTCCCAAAAGGGCATTTAAATAACCTTAGAAATTTCAGAAAAAACCTAAAAAAATGACCTAAATTTGTTACGTATGGGACATGTCATGATAGGACACGAGCTAATTTGCATAATCATTTGCATAATCCCTAAATTTTCATACCAAGTTAAACTATTTTATGAACTTCTTATGTTTGCTTTCTAATTTGCTTTCCTTTGAATGAATACAAATTTTTATAAATGTCCCATACGTAACACTGTATTTTACATTTATGCAAATGAGGCCCTTGAAATTTGCATAAATTTACAAACATCATATTTCCCTCCCTGGAAATCAAAACTTTAACTCATAAGCTTCAAAATGATACCAAACATGTCAATATTCAGCAAAGATGAAATTTTGCCTTCTGAGGGGACCTTATCTTGGACTTGCCCTCACAAGACCACAGCAACGTTAATGTATTGAGGAAAATTGGATAAACCATTCAAAGTTATACATTTTTGAATTTTCACTGTCAAAAGTGCTGGATACGAAAATAAAAAAATATGCAATTCATGACATTATTCATGCACAAAGATATAAAGAAGATTTTGTAATGAAAAGCACATGTGTACACATTCCCTCGACTTGTTACTGATGTACTGTACATGCCTGTTAAGGGTAATATCATTCTACCTGCTCTTTGAAAGAGATTTATTAATTAGTCAAGTGATCTTTTACTATGCTAGAAAAGGGAAAATATGTTGAATTTACTTCATGCAGTGTGCATACATCATGTCATAAACTGTTGATAGTCATCTCATTCAGTGATGGCTGCACCGAAAATAAAAAATAAATACTAACATTTCTTCAAACTTTCACTGATAAAATCCACTAATATTGCTGCATTCCCTAAATTCACATAAATATATTTTGGTTTTATTCTCCTTCAAAACAAAATAGAACAGCTACACACTTTCTATAGTGGGTACTGTTCACCAAACAATGTAGAGATCTAGCAAGCTTCAACACTTGTATGTGATGATAATGAAGATGTTACTTCAAAGTAGTATTTCTTGCATCATTTTTTTTTTAATTGCAAGTGATAGACAAATTGTCCTTATTCAGGTTTTAAGAGTAGCCATGATAAAAATCATGGGTATGCATACTGAGGTGTGACTCAAATCAATGACCTGAGTGCTAGACAGACATCACACATCTACTTGATTACTGGGGTTCCATGCAGCAGGTATTGCATATTAATTGAAATTAATATTTCTTATGTCAAGTCGTTTTTAGTATAAACTGAATGGCAAACTGTCCTTCATCAATGGAAGTAAACACTAATTACTAATTATTCTTATTTTTTCTTTAACTATCCTGATAAAAATCCAGGGCATGCATGCTCAGGTTGTTCATAAAAATATAAAATATGATTAAATATGATTATGATGGTAAATAATTGGGGAATATTGTTTCCTTGACAATCTGGATCTGGGATTCAGTATTTGAGCAATTTCAATTGATTTTACTTCAATAATTATGCAAAATATCCATAAACATGGTTCTCCACACAGTAAATGAATGCGGGACAAAGTGTCCCATACGTACAGTACCGACAGTGAATTATTTTCCATGTGAACATTCGGGAATGGAATATTTCTGAATATTCGCGAAGCACATTCGCAAATTTTCGGAAATATTCTGAAATAATTGGCGCTTGATATCCGAAGTGAAATATAGTACATAGCGCATTGCAAATGCCCGAGAATATTCACGAATTTACGATGGGCGAATATGCGCACATATGCGTGCAATGCGCAAAAATGTGCAAACATTCACGAATATGTGTAAAATAATTTGCTGTCGGTACTGTAACTGTCCCATACGAAACACCCCATGTCTGTCTTTAATTAGAACTTGTAATTAGAGCTTTTTGCCTCATGACATGAAACTTACCTCTGATAATCATGAGTGTTGTGACTTTCAATTATACTGAGTTACAAGTTGTAGAATTAAATACTTTCAGAGAGTTTTGAGGTTGAAAAACATGTTCCAAAAAACAAATTTTTTCTGGTCCCATACGTAACGGCACATATTTTCACTTCTAGAATATAATCGTCAAGGTCATTTTTCTCCCTTTTTTTACATGATTATTCTTCTAGATATCAATCACCATGATAAAGTTCAATATGATCAAAGGCCATTAAAGAAGAAATTTATAGGAAATAATATCATATAAATTGACTGTTTTCCATCATTTAATGTCATTTTGATTAATTTCTGACATAAATCATGCAATAAAGTTGTCTCTGCTTTGAATATAAGAATCTTTATTTTTACCAAATTTGAGCACTGGAAAAAGTTCGATACGGCTACGAAAAGTGTCAAATCTGCGACGTCACCAAATGTGTATGCAACCCAGTGGGATTTACACATCTATAGGCAAACTGTGTGCACTTTTCAGGAAATTGGTGTGTAATTTGCTGTCAATCTAGAATAAATCGTCCGCCAAAACTACATGTATATATTCATGTCGTGAAATTGTTTGTTTGTTTGTTTGTGTTCATTGGAATCATTTATTACACCCATAAATTTACGGAAAAACAAAGTTTTAAAAGCACAAAACCTATCGTCAGCTCAAGATTCAGGATCGCCGTGATCAGCTGTTCCTTCGTACAGCCATAATTTGCTGTTATTATTGACACAACAAATCGATCATTGTGGGGGAATTGCGTAAAGCTGAGGTAATCTTACATACTCATGAAGGATGATAACTAAGTCAAAGAGCTGTAATTGATTGGAAATCATTTTTACACCCATAAATTTACGGAAATACGACGTTTGAAAAGCACAAAACCTACCGTAATCAGCTCAAGATTCACGATTGCCATGATCAGCTGTTCCTTCATACAGCCACAATTTGCTGTTATTATTGACACAACAAATCGATCATTGTGGGGGAATTGCATATAGCGGAGGTAATCTTTAAATACATACTCATGAAGGATGATAACTAAGTCAAAGAGCTGTAATTGATTGGAAATCATTTTTACACCCATAAATTTACGGAAATACAATGTTTGAAAAGCACAAAACCTACCGTAATCAGCTCAAGATTCGTGATCGCCATGATCAGGTGTACGCACAACAGTACCAGCAGAATCGGCAGTAAATGGTATTCCTTGATGCCGTGATTTCAGCTTGATTCTTCTTCGAAATGGCATGATGAAGGTTTGTTAGATAAATGTGACGTTCTTTTTCTCTTGTGTGTTGGTTTAAATTCTAATTTCTACCTCAACTTGCTAAAAAAACAGTCTCACAAAGTGGGAAACTGCAACATTTCCGTGCTGAGCAGCAGTCACGATGCACGTGTTGCATGCAAGCATGCACCGCTGCTGCAGCGATCCCCATAGTATAACACGTAGGTTGCAAGCATGCACCGCTGCTGCAGCGATCCCCATAGTATAACACGTAGGTTGCACGTATTTCGATTAAGTGTCTTGGTAACAATAAGGCTGTTTACGCGTCTGGGAGAAGATTTGCATAAACTTACGCATGTTTCAGACGAATTTATGAATGAAAGTGAGTAGCATGACATCATGCCATGACCATATTTGGAATAAGCAGAGGTAGAGCTTTCTGTAGGTACCAAATGTGTCAGGGTTCAACGCAGAATATCTAAGACACGATCGCCAAAAGAACAGTCATTTTCGCCGTAAGCGAAGGCGATTTGGTCTTTAGACGTAAGATTTTGGCCAACTTTTGAGATTGACATCACACTTTTCTCTTCAAAATTCCACACATTTTGTAGGTTGTATTTTGAAATGTTGTTGATATCAATCAGAAACTAGAGAATTTCCCCTACAACGTGATACCAAAATGTCAATTTGGTCCCTGAGGTCATTTTTTGACCTTTTTTGGGCTGTAGCGCAAAATCACATTTGCCGAGAAGTTTCAGGTTTTGCCAGAGTGGGTCTCATATAGCCGTACTGCAAATCAGCTCATACACATTTGGTGACGTCGCTCAAATCCGATGTTTCTTGTAGCGAACGGAGCTACGTGGTCATGGAAATTGGGTGTTTTTTCAATCTCAAAAACAGTTTGGGGGTAAAGTTACATCGTCTAAAAGATATCCAGTTTTGTTAACTAGCTTCTTAGCTTTCCGTAGATATCAAACTTGTCATATTTCTAGATTCTCTATAAATTTCTGCTTTAACACAATTTTTCAAGCCATAAAAGTCTCTGAAAAAGGGGTTTACACTTGCTTGGAAAAATCACGATTTTTCTAAAATCGCGACATTTGGGTGCAAGTTGCTAAGCAACTACACCCAAACGCCCTTGAAACATCGCCAGCCGGAGTGCGATTTTTCGAAACATTGCGACGTTTGAGGCAAAGTTTAGCGAGTGTAAACCCAAGCTGCAGAAATATTGCGATTTTTCATCACGTGACTTTCGGTATCGGATTGCACCGGGAGTTTACGCGCACTGCGATCCCTCTTTGGAATGTGTAGAGAGTACGTCGGCCGCTGGCCAGAGTACATGGTACATGCTGTAGAGGTAAACGGCTGATCCTCGGCTCGTGGTCTCTCACCTCCCTGATGAAACTAGTATGAAAACCAGTAGCAAACCTGAAGTTTTCCAACCACGTATCATCACCCCATGACACATATCATCACCCCATGACAACTTAACAAAATGATGTTCTCCCAGAAATGCATTGATTTTGGGAGTGCCCATACTGCTCTCGGTATACCTTGACTTTGTGGAATACAGGAGTGCATAACAAGTGTCAGTATCTAAACAATGGTGAGTTCTTGCTATCGCCTGATAAAATACCAGTCCTAAAAAAACAAGCCTATTTCTCACTTTCGTCATAAAAAATAGGCAAAATTTCATAATCCTCCTGAATGCTGCTTTCATCAACTTTCCCATACTAAACTGAAGTTTTACACACCTGCTACGTATGTGATCGGGCAAGCTACAATGTTTCACCGTAAGTTTACACTCTCAAGAACCACAAATTTATGTGTGCATTGGACTGATAAAAAGCCCTGGCTCAACGTTCCAACCAGCTAGCTAGCTGTGAGCAAAATACCAGTATACATCACTGCAGTGAATACGAATAGTGCGCGCTTCATCTCGTCTACCGTGTTGAAGAGAGGTAACTTACACATGCGCACTACCGACCAAAAAATTGCAATGTTTCGTGAAGCTCAAACTTTGCATGCTCTTGCGCAAGTGTTAACAGTGGAACCAAAATATCGTGATTTTAAAAATCGTGCTGTTGCTTGTGTAAATGCGGCTATCATCCCATACGTAACGCGTGCGTTATCTTGGACTTGCCCATATTCAAGGAAAATGAGAGTGGCTAATGTGATCTGTCATCTCTTCATCCGCATACGTGTGTCTTCACGAACATATGCCTACTATAAGTCCATGGAGACTGACCAAGGAGGGAGGGTGTGCCCCCTCCCAGAAGAGGGAGCTTTCGGATTTGTAACTGAAATCAATGATCTAGTTCACACTTTTGGTGCAATTTTCAATCAGTAAAGTAAAAACAAAAAGAGAATATTGAGGAAAAAATTGTTTTGCTATCAAAAATCATAGAATCTGTCACGTCTTGTTCCACGTATGTGTGTCTTCACTCACTGTGTGTTTAAGTCCTTGGACTTGAACATCGCTCACGACACGACACTGGCAATGACAACATAAATGGCAGCAAATGGAGTGATGACACCAATATCACTATGGGGCGTTTCTTATTATACTTTGTAAAAACACTTTAATTGTTGACTTTTTCTACATACGCAAGTTAGAAACAAACTAGAAATGTCGCTTGATGGCGACTGGTACGGGTGTGTATGCCTCCGCCATACATGCATGATTCTCCTCATACAGAGATAGTACATGTGGACAATGTGTGATGACAGTTTCACATAATTGGCAATTAATATCAAAATGACATGTAGGTCAAAAATGTGTTGAATGTTCACCTCCCTTGACTAAGTGTAATTGGATGAATGGGAGAGCATGTATTTGGAGATTTGAGGACTTTTACTTGACTTTGACCCAAGGTATGGAAAAAAAGTGCAATTTCTGTATTGAATATAAGGTGTTTCGGAAGAAGGCAAGTACCGTAGCACATTTGTCTGAATGCGTCCCCCCGTGTAGTTACGACTGCTCTAAAATATTCTAGATGGATCTAGTTTCTATAAGTTTCTATATGTAGAAACATGTTTAGAGCCTGGTGCAATAGCTGAGTGTAAAACATAGCCTACAATAAAATGGTAACACCAAGTGTGTCGATCACATGATATACCGTAGATATTCTACTTCTAACAGATAGTAAAATAGTATTGAAATGAATGGTGGAAACCTATTCGGTAAAATGCAAGTACTCTTACTATAGAAAGGAAAACTAGAAATGTCGCTACGGCGACTGGTATGCCTCCGCCATAATGCATGGTTCTCCTAATAGGTCTATAGTACAATGTCTTGACAATGTGTGATGACAGTTTCACACAACTGGCAAAATATTAAAATGACAGGTTTGCCACAAATGTGCTGAATGTTCACTTTCCTAGAACTAGGTTCAATTGGATGAATGATTAAAACGTCAGAGTGCAGGTACAATATGTATTTGGGGAACTGATGATTTTTACTTGACTTTTGACCCTTTTATAAGTTTATGCATTGAGTAATTTTCAAGGTATTGAGAAAAAGTATAATTTCAGTATCAAATGGTAAAATAGTATTATCTAAACCTGGCCTTTGACCTTTGACCTCACAGTTCCAAAGAGAATCACTGTTACACTGTAGGTAGAACATGCATAAAATATGTAAGTTTCATGATGATACCTTGAGTTACTTTCGAGATACATGTAGGGCAAGTCCAAGATAACACGCACGTTACGTATGGGACATTCAGAGACTTTTATGACCTGAAAAATAGTGTTAATGGCCTTTGATCATATTGAACTTCATCATGGTGATTGATATCTAGGAGAAGTATAATCTTGTAAAAAATTGAGAAAAATGACCTTGACAATTATATTCTAGAAGAGAAAATATGTGCCGTTACGTATGGGACCAGAAAAATTTTGTTTTTTTGAACATTTTTTCAACCTCAAAACTCTCTGAAAGTATATCATTCTACAACTTGTAACTCACTGTGATGAAAGTCACAACACTCAAGATTATCACAGGTAAGTTTCATGTCATTAGGCAAAAAGCTCTAATTACAGGTTCTAATTAAAGACACACATGACGTGTTACGTATGGGACAGTTACGTATGGGACAGTTTGTCCCCCATTCATTTAGTGTGTGAAGAACCATGTTTATGGGTATTTTGCATAATCATTGAAGTAGAATCAGTTGAAACTACTCAAATACTGATCCAGATTGTCAAGGAAACAATATTCCCCAAATATTCACCATCATAATCATATTCAATCATATTTTTATATCTTTATGACCAACCTGGGTATGCATGCCCTTTGTCCCCCATTCGTTAAGTGTGTGGAGAAGCATGTTTATGGGTATTTTGCAAAATAATTTTGCAAAATACCCATAAACAAATTTTTGTACAATTATTGAGGTGGAATCAGTTGAAATTACTCAAATACTGATCCAGATTGACAAAGGAACAATATTCCCCAGATATTTACCATCATAATCACATTCAATCGTATTCTATATTTCTTATGACCAACCTGAGTATGTATGCCCTATTTTTATCAGGATAGTCTTTATACTGAAAAATTGAATACCTGGTAGTTTAAAGTGTTTACTTCCATTGATGAAGGGCAGTTTGCCATTTAGTTTCAATAAAAAACAACTTGACACAAGAAGTATTAAGTTTAATAAATAAGCAATACCTGCTGCGTGGAACCTCAGTGATCGAGTAGATATATGATGTCTGTCTAGCAGTCAGGTCATTGATTCGAGTCACACCTCAGTATGTATACCCATGAATTTTGTTGTGGCTACTACTGAAAACTGAATAAGGACAATTTGTGTATCACTTGCAATAAAAAAAAATCATTTTACATTTTATTTTTTTTCTATATATATCACAACCATTTCAAATTGGATCTCTATCACATAAACTTTGAATTCCTCTAGTCTTAGGATTTTATGCTCCTAAGTACGGTAATTCATATAATTGGTTTCCAATCATCTCTTTAAATGTTGAAAACTGAATCCCCATTTCTACAAAAAAACTATACCATCCCTTTAATGCTGATTTTTCATTGTGTATTTTGCCATTTTCCCCTCCCCCTTTCTGAAAATTGTTCAGTCAAGTTCATGTATTGTTTCAACTGTCTATAACTCAAAAAGTAGCTACAATGTTGGGATGCTTTCTTCAGGATGATTGACCATTTGTGTATTATAGAATGGGTAGCGAGAATCCTGCGATCTGATTGGTCGAGAGCTATGTGTTGATTTTTACTGGCCGCACGCTACGTACGCTGAGTCACAGTGGTAAACATGTTATCGCGCACTTGTAGCAAGAGTACGCGTACTTGTAACAAAGGTTTGCGCACTAAGCAAGCGTTCGCGCACTCAGGTTGGCCATGCGTCCAGTAAATACTGATGCATGGCTGGCCGTGCGTCCAGTAAAAACTGATGCATGCTCGTTTACGGCAAGCCAAAAGGAAATGCATCCAGTAATTTTGTCATCGGGTAACACGATAGAAAAATGGTTTTTGACAAGAAAATCACCCATTCTATAAATCAGATGACGCACATGTCTTTTCGTGCGTCAGTCGGAATATAGTGTGCATGCGGTAACTATGGAATTTAGCCTAAACCCACTCGGCTTCGCCTCGTGGGTTAAGCATTCCATAGTTACCTTATGCACACAATTCCGACTGACGCACTCAGACCTGTGCGTCATTTGTATACTGAGAGACCTTCCCAGCTAGCTACACGCATTCACATGCAATATGTATGAGGATGTCCCATACGTAACGCATTTGTCCCATACGTAACATTATTTCAATGCCTAATAAACAATATTTCTTTTACTTTTTTTTCTTTTTTCTCTGGTATTTAATTTCTCTAAACAATAAATTAGAACTTTCCAAAAGGGCATTAAAATAACCTAGCAATTTCAGAATAAACCTAAAAAAATGACGTCATTTTGTTACGTATGGGACATCTCATGATAGGACACGAGCTACTGTAATTTGCATAATCATTTGCATAATCCCTAAATTTTCATACCAAGTTTAACTATGTGATGAACTTCTTATGTCCACATATTAATCAAATATCATTTGCTTTCCTTTGAATTAATATGAATTTTTATAAATGTCCCATACGTAACGCTGTGTTTCACATTTATGCAAATGAAGCCCTTGAAATTTGCATGAATTTACATTATATCATTTTTTTTCCTCCACGGAAATCAAAACTTCAACTCATAAGCTTCAAAATGATACCAAACATGTCAATATTGAGCAAAGATGAAATTTTGCCTTCTGAGGGGACCTTATCTTGGACTTGCCCTATATGGAGGAAAAAGTGCAATTTAGCACTTTCACTTGACCTTTGACCTTTTGGCAAGAAACTTCCCACAGAATATATATTGGGTAACACATGTGCATACATCAAGTAAAAAAAAAAAAATCCTTCAGGCATTGCATAAATATAAGGAAAGTAGTGATATTTTGAGGAGTTGACCTTGACCTTTGACCCCCTGAACTTTGACCCATGACTCCCAACTTCCCTAGATAATCACTGCCCATCGGTACATGCATATATACTAAGTTCCATGAAGATACCTTGAACCATTTGCGAGATATGGAGAAAAACATGAAATTTCAACCTTTTTTTTCACAAAATAACCTGTGACCTTTGACCTTTGACCCCTGACCCTAAAATCCAAACAAAGTATTATCCCCCCAGGATATACCCTCATACCAAGTTTGATGTAAAACCACCACACGGTTCTTGAGATATTGACAAAAACAAAACGGGACGGACGGACGGACGGACGGACGACCCGAAAACATAATGCCTCCGGCCACTTCGTTGGCGGAGGCATAAAAACATTTTTTGTGAAGGCGGACCCCAATACAAATAAGCATAGAAAGACAAATACCCCTTTTCAAGAGAATAATTTATGTTGATGTCAACAATATGACCCATGGCCACAAACATGCACTTTTTGCTTTTGGGGATCGCGGATGCTGAATCATAGCAAGTCATTTATATTGACTCATATGGAGATCAAGTCCCAGTGTTTTTTAATGTTGTTCTAGACACCTACTGTGTATTATGTTGTATTTCTGTAGATTGTATCATTCTATCACTTGGTGTGTCAGCATCCCATTAAATATGCCCATACCCAGCAATAGTATTACTTGGCTCGGCATTTGTTGTCCTGCCATTGTCACTCAGCAATGGCAATGCTAGTAAAAACTGAGTAGATTCTACATGTAGGAGTTCTATGGTGATATTGAGTATTGTCATTGAGACAATTTGCTCACTGAGTAGTTTGGGATAGACTAAACAGAAAAATCTGTCTGTCCGGATGAGTCTTTTATCATTTTTTGTACTTTTAGGGCTCTCCTCCCTTCCATCATGGACCTAATATACAAGGACAGTCAGCATATCGTTATTAATTCATGCACCTTGTCACGGTCCGGTTGAGGGCCGACAGTAAATCAAGAGGGATTAGAACTTATTTGTGGACAATCAACACAACAAACAGACTAATACACACAACAATCTTAATACAGAATTACGGTACCGAAAGGGCTATATAAGCGATACACATATGCCGACATCTAATTTACATAATATCGCCATGGTAACACGCACCATGAAAGGACAAATTAGAAGGGGGTAGCAGGGGTGTATCCAGGAATTTTTCTGGGGGGGTCGTAATCCAAATTTTTGGACCTTTGCACCTTTGCGAGGGAGCGGAGCGACCGAGCGGGGGGAGGGTGTGGGAGGGGGGTGTCCCCCCTCCGACGGTATGGAGTTTTTGAATCTTATATCTTAAAATGGGTCCATTTGGTGTATACAAAAATGACTTTTTCGGCATGGCAGTGCGGCTTAGAAATAAGGTACCAGTATGGCATATTAAAACTAAGTTATGAAATTTACGAGGTTTTTGACAATTTGCTGGTACTCCACCTGGTCACTTTTTGTTCCTGTTGTATAGGGTAAAAAGCCCTCGAAAAACAAAAATGTCTTTTACAAAAAGTGGACCTTTTGAAAATTTGGGGGGGTCGTACGACCCTCCCGACCCCCCCTTGCATACACCCATGGGTAGGTTCCAGGTGATCGCCGCTTAAGCATGCGGTACACCTGCGCTAGCTGTCACCCGCGAAAACAAAGTAAAACAGATTTAAACATCTTTTACGGGGGAAAAGTAGAATAAAGCGGGGGGGGGGGGGGTAAAATAAATGGCAATTTCCAACTTACTTGTGAGACACCCATACATCTCAAAAGCACCACAAAGACATTTTTAACAAGCTTCACTGCTTTGATCCCATCATCGTCGCCACCAGCAAGCCGAGAGAAGAACGAGACGGAGATTCAAGAAATCTAAAACTATCTATGCGCAGAAGAAAATAACTCGCATAAATCAAGTAAAGTGAATGTGCAGTTGAGGTGTATGATGAAATAAATGGTATCGCAGGGTACCAAATAAAAATCAGCATTTTTGTTGAATTATTATTTTTTTTCATTTAAACGTTGTACCCTAGGTGCCACAAAGTGGGAAATTATTTTGGTGCTGGAGCTAGCACGCGCTAGCCACTGCACTGCACTGCACTGCACTGAAGCACACGCTTGCTAGCACAGCATACCATGCATGCATAGTATCACATGCAGTGGCATGGGAATGACTGTAGACGCACAAACAGTGCATGCATTTCTCTGCGGCTGTCCTCGAGTGGACGTGAGGCGGTGCTACACAACATGGTACCCTGAGGTACTACGGTACCCTGGGGTAACGCGTGATGCATCATATTAGGAAATGGTGCCTCAAACAATTTTGCTTGGGAGAAGCATAAAAAAAAGGGAACATTTCCGCAGAATGATATTGTCATTTGTGATCTCAATATTTCACTTTTCCACAGCTTATTCCAGAGCAAAAAGGAAATAGTAGACAACAGGTATATCTTGCCAATAGGCAAGGTCTAAATGCATGTGCGAAAATGTGTAAATCCCCAATTACCCATCTTTTGAAACAAAATTTGTCATGCTCTTGCAGGTTTTGCTGCTCCTCATCATCTTTATTTATTCAAAGACATTTCCGTCTGAAAAAGGCACATCTGAGTATCAGCAAAACAAGACTGAAATGAGGGAAACGATTCTTTTGTTAGTGACGATAGATGATCACACAATCGTTAATGTCCAGACACCTAAATGTACTCATTAAGATGCACATAGTCATGTGTCAGCAGCAATGATTACATCAAAGAAAGACTGCCGTGAACAGTCCATGCATATTAGGTCCATGCTTCCATGAAGCCAGACGTAGTCTCCATGGAACATACCCCCGATGACAAGATACAGACCAAACTTTTGTTCTGTCAAGGGATAGACTAGAGGTAGAATTAAAATCTAGTCTAACTGTTAGGTCTACAATACATTATATCTAGAATTTCTAGGCCCTAGATCTAAAATCTAGGTCGATACTTTATTTTTTACTTTATGTCGCATTACCAAAAATTACCATGGTATGTATAAGAAAAGGCATGCCCTATACACAGTTTGGGATCTGTCTGTCTACAGACCTGACCTAGATCTTGGCCTAGGCCGTACCACTTTAAAAAAAACCCACAAAACAAAGAAAATCATACAGTTCTAGTGGAATAATCTTGGTATGGGTAGACAACTAATAGTAATAGTAATAGCTGGGCCGAGGATGTGTTTGAGGATCAAGACCAGGGTGGTACCAGGTGTACTCTGAAAATCTTCCTTTGGAAGTTTCTTCCTAAGTTTCTTCCTAAGTCAGAAACTTAGGAAGTGCCTAGGAAAGACAGAATTGGTATTCTGAAATTTTTCCCTAGGAACTTCTTAAAGGTCCTGTTTACCTTTAGGAGCAGTGATAAATAAAAAAATGTTCAAGATATCACATTTAATGCATTAAAATGTGTAGGTCAGTCGTATCAAAAAACATCCGAAAATATACAATTTTCGCAATGAAGCCTAAAATTTAAGGAGAAATCACTATTTTTCGTAATAAACCATAAATGTATACCGTTTAGTCTGGAAACATTTTATTGTTCACATTTTGAATATTTAACAATATTTAACATTGATTATACTGGTTTATATTTTTTCATTGGTCGTTTCTATCTCTAACTCATATTTTAGAACTATCTAATGTATTTTGAAGCACTAAAGCTGGGTATTTATTTGTTCCATCTGCAAAGGATGGTAAACTATGCCATTAATGCAAATTAGGCCATTCTTATACCCGCCCATGTCCTTTCCTAAGCCAATAAAAAATGCCGTATCATAAGGAACCAACCAATGACAATCGCATATTATAAATGACGTAGGGTCAATACAGGCATGGTATTACCGGACACCATGGTATTACCAGACACGCACCTTTTTGCGTACCATTGTACTAATGACATTCTGTACGCGCAAGACTTCGTAGATTAGCCTCGCAGAACTTTGTGTGGACCGAAATCGCAAAAAACGCGACATAAAAATGTATAAACACGAAGAAATTCACATTTTACCTCAAATTTATAGTTGAGTGACCCGCACCTCGTCATAGTTAAATATTTATGCATGTTTGAATCACATTTCGTGACTGAAATTCTATGAAATCCCACTCACATACAGGAAAAATACTGAAGATTCCAATAGAACCACAAGTTCACTGATCGATATCGGAAATTTGTAGCTATCATCCTCAAACGCGAACGATGCGGAATAGTTGTGCGCTAAGGAAGGCCAGGAAGGGGCCCGCAACTCGTCACCCGCGCATGCAGCTCCCATAGACAAAGCACGTAAAATAGAAGTTGTCGATTTCTCATAAGGTTTTATTGCGTGAACTGTTCGAAATGTCCAAGACAGAAATTTTACCGTAAAATACGAAATTTGAGCCTCATTTGCTGATTTTTTCTTTGTCATCCGCTTGGTGAGAATGTGTACGGTGATTTGTGGGATGAATTGTGATTCTGGTACAAGGTCAAGGACTAGGTGCGAAAGACCTTGATTATTCCATTACGAAAATCGTGTCCGGTAATACAATGCGATTTTGCACCGCGCAAAAAGACAACTTTTTTAGAGGGGTATGTTTGAAGCATATTTTCTAAAAACTGGAGCAAACGATTGACATAAGTTGGCTGAATTCGTAGTTTCCAGGAGTCTGTGAATAAGTAGTGTTATTTTTAGCGGAAATTTCATCCTCTGAGCATGGAATTCAAAGCCAAAAAAAAAACATCCGGTGATACGATCTACTCTCCTACTAAAATGCGCGGAATGTCCCCTTTCTCACGCGCAGCAAACATGTTGCGCGCAGTGAATGACAAGCACGCCTGTCACAATTTAGCCCCGGAGACCGCGCCGCCAGGTGCGGTCCTGGCGGCTTCCCCGCAGTTTCGCTTATGTTAGTTCAAGTATTCTGTGTGCGCTTGTGCAAGTGATTGTGAATTCTGTGAACATCGGTGAGCTGCTTATAAGACATCATTTTGTGCATCACAAGCAATGAAATGCATCAAACAGTCGCCGATGATAGTCATTTAGGTTTCATCGACCCATGTAAGTATTCCTAGTAGTTTCTGTTGAAAAATTAAGGAAATATAGCGCCGCAAAGGCACCCGTTTGTTCAACATGAAGATCTTTTATGGGAGCACGGCGCAGCCGCCACACTGCGTGTGGCGGCTGTCGCAGTAAGTCACAATTATGATTTGCAGCTTGCTATTGGTTATTTCTTAACAACATACTTTTAGGACAGGGGTGGGGCTTTCCTACATATTTTCCTAAAAATTCTTTCATATAAGAGTGCATTCTAGAGGTATACCAACTTCTTCCTCAAAGTCAGAAATTTGCATATCCCCATTCTCATTAGCATATCTTCGGAAGTTTCTTCCTAAGTTTAAGAAAAAACTTAGGAAGGCACTTAATAGGAAGAAACATAGGAAGATTTTCAGAATACCACTTATGAAGGAAAAAATCCTGACTTAGGAAGAAATTTCTTCCTTGGAAGGATTTCAGAATACCACCCCCAGCACTCCTCCGACACTGCACTGCTAGAAAACCGACCAGGAAGTGTCTGATTGAAAATATATCTTCAATGCAATGTGGTTATTAAAGTTATCGATATTGACTCCAGATAGCTAATTTACTTCTACGCCCCAATTCCTGTTGCGACGTTAATGTTTGAAGAGGGTAACTGACATGATCTAGATCTAGGCCTGGATGATTTTAGGCCTACAATAACATAATGAAATCGAAGTTAGTCAGGAGAATCTTACATCCAAAGCGACGCGAAACTGCTAAACCATGGTTACATTTGGGCGACGAAAGATTCGCACAGCCCTAGCTCGGCATCGCGAATTTGGCGATAGGTCCAGCCAGCTCGCCGAGGCATGCAGAGGGTACAAAAGTACAGTAGGCTACGTAGGCTCCCCACACCGTTTACGACAACGGACTAGCTAGACTGCAGCTTCCGCCAGCGAGCAGCAGGGTGAATGTACCGAGGCAGCCTATGGCGACTGAGCGCTCGACCGCTCTGCCCTCACTCGCTAAACATCAACAATCCTTGATCTCACATTTATTACAAGAGTCACATAGTTTTAGATAATGTCTTGAAGTACTCACGAATCAGTTCCATCCGAGAGCATTCTTCCCATACAGAGGTAGTTGTGATCTTTCCTCTAGTACCTACGTATTCCTGAACAGCAAAATGAGAACACAGCTCACAGCAGCCAGTAAAGTCGACGAAATTTCCATAACTATCAGTAATCAACTTCCGGTTTCTGTGAATTTTTATCTATCGATCACGTAAGCCGCATAGTATTGTACGGTGTATGCGTATAAAAAATACCGAGTACAGTATTGTAAGTACGAGGGTGAACGCCTATGGATAGACACCCAGAATATTTCATTTCATTTTTTTTTTTCATTTATTCATTTTCATTTTCAACAAAAATATAAATGTACAAAACATAATGTATATGAAAAACAACAATTAGGCCTATTCTAAAAATGTCAAGATATTTAATCACAATAATAATTTGACATCTTTTAGAACTTTGCTCGCTCAGAACACCTTCATCTACGATGGGCCAAAGTATTGGAACTCACTTCCCATTGATATAGTAACAGCAAAAACTTAATTCGAATTCTTTCAAGAACAAATTAAAATCATGTCTATTGAAATCTTATGAAATATACAACCGAATTAGGTTCGTTTTTTGTGTGATTTTTACAAACATTAATCAATTACAGAAATCATTTTCTTTTTATTAGAGAAAAATAATAAGCATATGTTCAATATTAGTCCTCAGATGTTACTGTTATTGTACGTATAGCAGTGTGTCTTTAATTCTCTCTCTTTTGTATGTCCGCTCTTCTGAATTCTTACCGGTATATGTTCCAATCCTTCGCAAAATCAATCCAGGTTGCGTCTTATCATTTTATATACTTACATCATGAAATCCAGTCTGCTTGTGTCCACGATGGCGCGTGTTGTATTCATTTCTCCCCTTTTTTTTCTTTTTTTCCCCATTTTTTTCTTTCTTTCCTTCCTAAGCTGATTTCATATCAGTTGACATTGGTTTCTTTGATTTTGTTTCATATAATGTTTGTAGTTTCATTAAGTCATTATTTGTTCTCTTATGTATTTTCTGAGGGTCCCATACCCTATAAGCTTTGCTTTTTAGTGGGACCCTCCATTTCCATTGCAATCCTTGTATTATGCATATTATGTATATAGCCTACCTTAAAAAATGAATTTATGTTATTCGTGATCACATGTTCGTTTTTGAAATTGTTACAAATATGTTCTGTTAATGCATGTATTTATTTTCCCTGTTTATTTAATGGAAATGAAAAAAATAAAGTTGATTGATTGATTGATTGATTGATTGTATAAAGCAAAGATGCATGATACAACTGTAATGGAAGGGAAAAAGCTAACCGTGTATAAAGCTAAAAAAAAGGGGGGGTTGTAATTTGTAGACCTATTCCCTAAAAGCAATTATTAATAAGGTAGGCCTTAAATGTTGACTACAAACAAACGTAATATACGTAGTGACAACCAAACATCAGGGACATCGCAACACAAAAGAAACCATACAATGTTGCCTTCTTGCAGCCAGGAAGGGGGGTTATTATGCGTCAAGTTGAAAACGGATCATAACTGCATAAAAGGGATCGTTGATGAATAAAACAAAACCTCACGCAGAACGAAAATAACTGGAGGGAGAATACGCCCACTGAAAAATGCGTCAAAAATCATACTAGTGTTGGACGAATTGTAAGATCAACGAGAAAAAGTAAAGCAAAAAGTTTTGACGAAGAAGTTTTAAGTTCGACGATGTTTCTATGTAAAAAGCAACCCTTTATATAAGTTACGATTTCAGTCTAGATTTAAATGACTATATAGTAGGTGCAGATTACAACTGTCATGAGGGAATTCCAAAGTTCAGGACCAGCAAATGAAGAATGGACAAGAATGGTTGTCATTAACGGCGATCGAGTGAAAATCGTTTGAGTGACTGGTTGTATACTTATGAATTGATTCGTTGTTCTTTTTACATGACAGGAGGTGGAGTTTCATATTCTATAGCTTGCGGGCACTTTGACCTAAGTAATTGCAGAAGAAAAATTTTGAACGGTACCTTATTTGAAAACAAAACAAAACAAAACAAAACAAAACATCTGTATATGAGCTCTCCCAATGGTATGTCAATAATTATTCGCAGAGGGTTTTTTTTCTGTTGGAGAAAATTGATATCCTATCCAGATAATGCTGAATGTGCGCGTGTCCCCACCAAAAGTGCATAATCTAAAAACTCTGAGGACTATAGAGTGCTAAATCAAGGTGTTTCCATCTCCAGCTCCTCTCCCTCCTTACATCCATCTATACAATATTACCTTTTTCCAATATAAACTTCAGACCACATATCCTCGAAATTAATGAAAATAATATTGTCATAACTTTTTATGGATCTGTGTCTTTGACAAACAACAACAGGCGTCAACACCTGTTTAACGGTATTCTCAGATTGATTCCTTGAATGTTAACATCATTTCTCAATGCATGTGATAGAATTTGAATTACATAATTATTATAATATAATGTACAATAGAAACCAGATATTTTATACGTCGAAAGAGGATCCTCTTGTCGGACCCCTGGTTTACGTCAAATATACTCTCTAAAAAATCGAGTGAATATGTTCACTCTTGAAGGAGTGAATAACAGAAAAGTGAATTTAGAGTGAAATTGGAGTGAATTTTTAGTGAAGATGTTCATTTTCACTCATTTTAGAGTGACCTCAGGGATCATATCAGTGATCCCTGAGGTCACTCTAAAGTGATATTCTCCAATGAACTTCTTAACCATTTTATAAGGTGTATAACGTGTCAGCGAACGAGCATCCTGCTCCGTGCCGAAGACTCAAACGCTACGTATTTCAGATACAATAATTTGCACCCAATAATTTGGAATATCTATGGAACACTATTATACTGTAG